>NW_015167092.1:124378-155276 GCF_001447785.1 Gekko japonicus | reverse complement strand
ATACATTTGCAAGGCAGATATATCCCACTCCAGTGAATTCTGCCATAAATTCAAGGAGAAAAATAATCCCCCCCCCCAAAGTAGAATTTAAGGGCAGCCAATGAAGCTGATGGATAGGCAAAAAGAAATACTTCTTTAGTCAATGAGTAATTAAATTGTAGAATTCACTGCCAGTAGATATAGTGATGGCCATGAGTTTGGATAGCTTCAAAAGGGGGTTAGACAGAGATCTATCAATGGCTACTAGCCTTGGTGACTAAGGAGAATCTCTATAGCCACTGGCAACAAACTTCTGGATATCAGTGCTAGGAGGCAGCATCATGGAAAGGCCTTGCCTCTAGATCCTGTTTGTTGGCTCTCCACTGTTTAAAAAAGGATGCTGGATTAGATGGTTTGATCCAGCACGTCTCTTTATATCTTCTTAATGTGTAACCATGAGATCTAGAATGTCATGAGGTCCAGCAGCTGCAGCAGCATCATTTACTTTTGATTCACAGCATAAGACAGTGGTCCCTAACACGGTGACTTTGGACTCCATGGTGCCCGCTTGCTTCTTCCCCAAATCTTTTCTTCCCTAAAGCTAAGAGCTGATCCTGGCTTTTCTCCACTTGATTAGAGGAGGAGGAGATATTTCAGAAGAGCCCATGAGGCATTCCCTCAGTCACTGCAGGGAGCACCAATTTGGGAACAGCTGCCTCCACTGAGGAATTTTCCAGTATGATGGGATTATGCCTGGTCCCCTATGGCAGCCATTTTCTTAATATGGAAGGTTTGCTGTAAATCTTGCATAACTTATATTGCATTGTGCTAAAACACCATCTTGGTTCAGGCAACAGAGGTCCGTTCCTGTTTCCTAGTCTTCCCATTACCTGCCCTCACAATAAGCACTTTTCTCAACCCAGTTTATCACAAGAAATTCTGTACTGAAAGAGTTACAGTATGTTGCCTATCCGGTAAAAAATAAAACAACTTTTTAATATCAGTCATAAAAATGCCAGTTTGTTGAAACATCAGGACAATTCAGACATTTCACAAAACCATGGTTTTACTAACTATGGTTATTGTGACTGTCTGAATGCAGGCCACTCCATTAACTATTGTTAATTATATCCTATCAAACCAGAGTCTAAAGGCAGGATCTGAAGTTGGTTTATTAAACTTACCGATAATTGTGCATGATGCCTGAAGGTGGACATCCTAGCTGGTTTAATCCTGGTGTCACTCCAGTCCCCCAATGGGCCTCAGCAGAGGTCATTTCGGGGGGATCGCGGGGGATCGCAGTTCCCCCGGGTGAGGTACGGGGGGCAGGGCACATGACGAAGCCCCGCCCCCTGCTTCTGGCCACCCCGCTTCCGGCCCTCATTCAGCCAGGAGGAGGCAGGAGAAGAGGGAGGGTAAGTTGCTTCCTCCCTGCCTCTTCCCACCCCTGCCTACCTGGGGCCAGGGAGGGCCTTCGCGGGGCTTCCTTGCACTCCCGCCGGCCTTGCAGGTCCACCGCCGGGCCCCTCATGGGGCTCAGCAGTGGAGCTGCAAGGCCGGCAGCGGCCGGGACCGTTGGGGGCAGGGTGTGTGGCCTTATGACACACTTCTGGTGATGTCAGGGGGTGTGGCCTTATGACACACTTCCGGTGATGTCAGGGGGTGTGGCATATGCTAATGAGTTATGCTAATGAGTTCCCCTAGCTCTTTTTCTACGAAACGACCCCTGGGCCTCAGATCGGGGATGTCCTCTGGATGGATGGCAGCTTCCCCTCTTGCTTCTTCCTTGGCCCATGCTCCCCTTGCTTCCCCCCTCCTTTTTTCTTCCCTTCCTCCCAAGTGCTGCCTTCCTTCTTCCTGCTTGGGGATCTTTCATGCCCTTCACTCACCTGTATTGCCAGTTAAGTATCATGGCAGGATCTGGGCTATCTGTCCCAGGTTCTACTCCCTCAGCCTCCCTCTAAGGCTCCAGTGGGCTCCTTCTCCCTTCCCTTCCCTGCATTTGGCCATCCTCATTCCCACCCTAATCTGAAGGGCCACCACTACCACCCCACACCAGTGTAATCGCATCACCCCCAGCCCAGCCATGTTCTGGCAGGGCTGGGTGGAGCAGGGTTGGGTGGATCAACCTGTCACATGGGCCTCACAGGGCTGGCACACAGACCATGCCTGGTTTACCTGATGACAACCTCTGAGGCAAACCAGGTTTTGAGTGATTTTCTGTGAGCTGGATCCTGATATCAAAAACTACCATTGTTAAAATTACCTGCGGGTTCGTATTATGTCTGAACAGCTGAAAATCTGATATGTGTAGAAATAAATGTTTTATGAGCCCCATAACAGTTTAAGCTAACTCTAGAACACTTCCAAAAACAGAACAATTCAAATGATAGAAAATTAACTGACACATCAGTTAACTGGAAATTGCACCATTAACACATAATCCGACTGTGTGCTTTACACTTTATTACCCTGTTTCCCCGAAAATAAGACCTACCCCCAAAATAAGCCCTAGCAGGATTTCTATGCATTTGTGGTATAAGCCCTAGTGTGTCTTCTTGAGAAAAAAATAAATATAAGACAGTGTCTTATTTTCGGGAAAACACGGTATTACTGTTGTGTATTCACTCCATCTAAACCTATGTTAAGCTTGAGACCTCAGACGGATTCTAATCTGAAACAACACCATTGGTTGAAGCATAATCTGTAACCAATGAAATATAAGAGTCTGTGCTGGAGGGAAGAAAAATGATTGGTAGTTATCCATGTAATGTGATTGGATGTTAACTATGTGAGAGCGTGGCTACACCAGCCCGGGAGAGTTTAAAAGGAGCTATGCTCCACTGTTGTTTGTTGTTGTGTCGTCTGATGCTGTGTGATCTTTTGGAAGTTCTCGTTCTCAATAAAGCTGAATCACTTATTACTTACTTCGTTGTTGAGTTGCATACTTAACAATTACTACTACTAGTAGTTATTTATTCATTTATTTATTTACAAAGTTTATACCCTCATTAAGGCCACCCAAACAGCTAACAGATACATACATAATAAAAAACAAAGCCTATTAAAACCAAAAACACACACATTATTAAAGCGATTAAAACAAAGCTAAAATACACATACCAAACCATAAAACCAGCCAACTATCTTTAATGATAGTTTTAAAAAAATATCTGCTGGACTTTGATTACTGGACAAGGTAAGTTATACCATTTTTCCAAATAATAGAAATTTAACATTAAGCTTCAACAAATCACTTTTTCTTTCAAATTGGCAAAGCATTTCTGCCTTGTAGTATGACTGCAGTCAGTCATAATCTTGCCCTTCCAGACTCATTAAAGCTATTATTGCAGCTCATTTAAATACATTTCGCTGACATTTTTTATTCAATTTGGGAAATATCTAAGTGCAAATATTAAGTCAAATGTTAAAAGATTATCAGAGAGTTAATGTGTCCTTTCAGGACAAATTTTGTGCCTGAAAGAGCCTCATGCAGGCGGAACACTACTCCACAAACCAAAAAGACAAAATACTCAGATTTTCAGCTTTCCCTTAAGCATTTTTACTTCAGAGTACTTCCACTGAATTCAGTGGGATTGCTACCTGAGACTACAGGTGACTTCTCACATTCTGGCATATTGACACACCTGAAAACGTACATATGAACACAACCAACATGTGTGTATCATACTAAAACATTCATTAGGTAATCTGGACTGGTTCCAGTTTCCTGTCTATATTTTTGAAAGAAACCCAACTTTATTGCCACACGATAGACTCTCAGTACCCAGTCATAAAACCAGGGCTTGTACCTGTCATGTTAGTCAAAATAAATTCCCACTGACATCAGTGATGTTAAACTGGCTTAGGGCACATCAGAATCACTGTAAATCTGCAATTCAATCAATCACTGACTGGTCATGCAAATGCAACCGGATGAAGCCATTTCACTTAATTTCTAAGAATCACCTATGAGAGCACAGGAAGCTGATGGAAAACAACATTGTTCGTTCTGCAGTGGCACACTATATTGGTACTGGGTCATTCCATGCTGTGGTGCTCTCACATCTTCCACAGTCTATTGTTCCGCTTCCTGCTGCGCTGTAGCAGCAAGAACCACTTAGACTACCCAGGCTGTGGATGGTCACATTTTAGAAGAATCAATAATTAAAGCTGTCACTTATGACATGTAAAGCCTGGTCTTTTTTTAGCCTTAAAAGTACCCAAAGGTCACAATTAGCTTATTTTGAAGTCAAGATATATTTAATAATAAATGCGAACCCTCAGTTGGCATTAGCACCATGTGTATAAATAAGAGATGAGAAAGCAGCATGCGTGAAATACAAAGCAGCTTAACTACAGGTTAGGCTTACATGATTTTGCTTCTAGCAAATAACTTCCTTGTTTTTATTTATGTTTTGATGACATTATGCCTTATACTTTGTCTGCTAAACTCAAAAAAGTCTGTCCATTTATTTACCAATGGTATATATAAGCATACCTTTATGTGTCAGTTTTGAAATGTCACCACCTTAATAGCTGATCCAACAAAGCAGGATTGGTGACCAAGGATTCACAGGCAATGTTGAACAAACTTCCACTGAAATCACACCCCCTTATCAAAGACTAATGCATGCCAAATCTAAAAATATAGATCTGTCTTTTCCCCTGTTCCTCATATCAAATAACTCAGCAGTCTTAATTAATAACTGTGCTCAGTCGATATTAACTCTGACATTTCTTCATGTTGTGGGATTGGGTGGTTTTGACAATATAAAAAAGCATGTGGCATGTCTTTTTAAAAAAGAAACAAAAGCACCATGCAGTTTTCTGCATTCTATTAAATTGCTGGGGGGGTTGTTCACTTATTTAATAGACCTGCAACAGCAAAGGAAGAGAAGGAAGAGGAGGAGTTGGTTTTTTATACCCCATTTTTCTGTACCCTAAGGATCCTCAAAGGGCTTACAATCACCTTCCCTTCCTTTCCCCAAAACAGGCACCTTGTGAAGTAGGTGGGGCTGAAGAGAGTTCTGAGAGAACTGTGACTGGCCCAAGGTCACCCAGCAGCCTTCGTGTGGAGGAGTGGAGAATCAAACCTGGTTCTTCAGATTAGAGTCTGCCACTCTTAACCTCTATACCACACCAGCTGGAAGGCACTGCATTCCAAAACAATTCTATAAAAATAAAGAAGCATTCAATGAATTAAAAAATACATTTCTAGTGCAATCCTAGGCAGAGTTATACCCTTCTCATCCATTCACTTCAGTGGATTTAAAAGTGGGTAATTTCTCATAATACTGCAAATAATATTAGTTACAGAAAGGGGGGGGAGAAGGAGGTGCTCAATATTATGGATGATGACTAATTAATAGATTTGTAAAAACAAAAGCCCTCTAGGGAATCTTGCCAGACCTGCATCTCATCTCTGAATGCTCAACTATACATCCAATATATTGAAAGATTGCATAAAACCATAGGGTGCCATTTAGCTTTTTACAGTTATATCATTTTTATTCAGAAGTATACTCTACCCACAAGGGTCAGAGCAGGTAATCACACATAAAAACACAAAACATAACAGCTACAAATTAAAAATTCGATCTATTAAATTTAACCTATTAAAATATCAAACATCTGCCAACCATACCAATTTAAGTGGCCATCACCAGAGTTTGTAAGCCTCCAATGGGATTCACAAATTTGCAGGTCAGTCACAAATTCATAGATTTGCAGGTCATTTAAGTGGCCATCACCAGAGTTTGTAAGCCTCCAAAGGGATTCACAAATATGCCAGTCAGTCACCAGGAATTTTTTATGTTTTGACTAGGCACAATAACGGTATTATGTGTTTGTTTCTTTGTCTACTGAAAGCATATAAACCCTCTCTTTCTAAAAATACATAGTCCAAAAGCAGCCCACATCAATTTAAAAAATCTAACAAAACCAAAAAATTAAACTAACAATCATCCCCATACCCCCAAGGGAAAAGTAAGGCAGCAGTAGACATATTATAAAGCAGTAGCATCTAACCAATATGATCAGAGTCACTTTAACCAAAAGCAACAGAAAAGGCCTTAACGGGCAAATTCAGATGGAAGAAAAAATAGAGGGAAAAACGCTTTTGCCTGGTGCCTAAATGCCAACAAAGAAGGCGTCACACAAAACTCACAAGGAAGAGCCAGATTTCACATTTGCACAGATTCCACATTTGCAACGGAAGATGTCTTTTCCCAGTTGATAGACAGAACCTGTCTCCTTTCTTTTGGAAAAGGTACCCAGAGATGGACCTCTAAGGACCTTAGTGAAGGGACAGAGGGGAGGCTCTCACTTGATCTGATGTAAGGCAGTCCTTGGCAACTAAAGCACTTGGAACTTTATAGGGGAAAACCATCATCCTAAATTGTGTCCCAACAGATAAAAAGAACACGGAACAGGTACTGAAGCACTGGTTTTAAGTGTGTGGCTAATGGCTTATTCAATGTGTATTTTTCCCACTTGCGGGGAATGTCCTAATGCTTCTCTTATATGAGGTGGGCAGCTTAAGCAGGCCAGAACCCCAAGTATCAAAATTAAGATAATTTGTGCACAGGCCGGTAGTCAGGATTTTTAAATTCGGGGGGCCCTTAGCACAGACACGCCCCCCCCAAGGGAGCACCATAAATAAAATTAAAAAATTGGAAGCTGGGGGGCCTGGGCTGGATGGGAAGTTGGGGGGGCCTTGGCAGTGAGTCGGGGGGGCAGGCCCCGAGATGCCCCACTGTAGCTACGGGCCTGTTTATGCATCAATTTATTGTTATGACAGATGCCAGAGTATCGCTACTTGACATTGTTGCATTTAATATATAATATCTAATTCTGACATGGTTATTATCCTGCATTAAAAAACTGGAATGAAGCTTCAATAAATTTTGATAACACAGAAACACAAATTATTTCTATTTGGGAAAAAATTGAAAACATAATACAGCTGTTTAAAAAATTACTGTTGCCAGATTGTTCCAGTTTTATCAAGGGCACATTTTCAAACGTACCTCTGTAACTATATGGGCTGGAAGCATACTTACTTTTAACAAGTAAAAGATTTCCTGGTAGAAATTCTAACAGGAACATGAAGGCTACACAAAGGAGCCTGAGAGCAGAAGAGGAAAGTGAAGCTTGTGTGTCATTCTCCTGTGTCATTCATTTCCTGATCTGTTTAATCTAATTTTTCTAATTATGTTTGAAGGCAGCTATTTATTGCATAAGGCATGGGTTGCTGGACTTTTTTTGATACTACAACCAAAATATGTCACATCCTGCGGACAGGGAGCAAGATAAGCAAAGTTAGTACAGTGCAAACATTTACAGCAAACTTCAATATCTGCATGTTAGCTTTAAAAAATACCTCCCAGATATTGAGATAAATTTTATTAAGGCTATATCTGTCAAGAATCTGTAGAATAAGGGGATGAAATATGATGAGCTAAGAATTTTTTAAAAATGAAAAGCACAAAGGAAAACATCAGGGTTTATTTCCTTTGTACTGTAAGGGAGGGGGGGAGACCTATTTCTTGCATAAGAAGTACTTGAAAGAATCTAAAAGGAAAACTGAAAAGATGATTGCTATACACCACTAGTTTACATTTATTTCAATAACTCTGAGCATGGTTTTGAATAGGCATTTATATAGAGCAGCCTGCCCCTGCCCCAACATTACAAATCACATCCATCACTTTATTTTGGTGCTGCTAAATTCATAAATGATTCCTTATTATGGTGGCAAGATATGAAAAATAATAATAAAAATGTGGTCTAATTCAGTTAATGCTTCAAAATTTCTTGGAACAATACGTAACAAGCCTCTGTAAATTCCTTGTTTACTGGATGTTTGGGGGAAGGAGCGAAGGATTTCTACTCAAGTTTAAAATCTTATGCCCAAAGGGGAAAAATTAGCCTATGGGAGGCTATTGCCAAAAAGCCATACCTTCTCCAGTGCCATTTAATAAAAGCAATGACAATGATGTATGATCAAAAGCCTCTGGCGACAACTTTATTTTAAAAGAACCTCACACAAACACAAAAGAAACTTATGAATTCAAACTGAATCACTTACACAGAAGCCATCAGATCCCTGCAGTCCAGTACTACAAAACCCAGACCATGAAATTCCATGCTTGCAGTTCTGACTCCCCAAGAAGCCCGACCCTTTGAATTGGAGAACAAGAGGAACGGATCCTTGTCCTCAGACTGCACATTGAGGACCTCCTCGGGAAAATTACTGAATCTCAGCCTTGGGTCCCCATCTGTTCAAAGGAAATAGCAGCAACTCTTTTAGTGGAATTATTGTGAGATAAGAATTATGAAACACTTTGCATGACTGAATTGCCATTTAAAATGATAAATAGCCATACTTGGCCCAAGAAGCAGCCTGCGGTCATAACCATGAAGCCTCACCGCTTCCAGTGGACCAAATAATGAGTAAATGAAATAACAGGGGATTAAGAAGAGTACAGGTCATATTCAAACACCATAACCTTCTCTCTCCATCTGCCATTATTCTATGTTTCTCTGGCTTTCTGAAGCTCGAGATGGCATACATTCAGATATTAGATCACAGTAAAATAATACGCAACCAGCTAAAGAATCAAGGAACAAATCCATATGGAGTCCATAAGGGGTGGAGCTGTGGCTCAGTGGTAAAGCATCTGCTTGGCACGCAAAAGGTCCCAGGTTCAGTCCCTGTTGTCTCCAGTTTAAAGAATCTGGTAGGAGGTGATATGAAAGGCCTCTGAGACTCTGAAGAGCTGCTGCCCATCAGAGTGGACAATACTGACCTTGATGGACCGATGGACCAGCTGAGTATAAGGTAGCTTCATGTGTTCATGTCACTCATAAGCACAGCTGAAACCCTGCATTCTTCTAATATCCCAAAGCCTTTAAATTGTCTTAAAAACCAGTGCGAGGTACCCAATCACAAAAGGACATTTCACACTTCAAACTAGTGAGTCTGCTCCCTGCCGCAGATAATCTGACTTCCCATACAGACAGTACTGGGCTCAGTGGACAGGCAGGTATACATGGGAAGATATCAATTTTATTTATTTAAAACATTTTAAAGCCACCTTTCCACCCAACTTAGGGTCCCCACAGCAGTCACCACTTATATAAAATACATAATGGGAAAGTTAAATGAAAATCAATGAAGGAGTGCCAAAAAAAACAAAGGCTGCGATGCTTGGCACGATCTGATGGCGCCTCTGTTTGCGGCAGTTTAAATCATTGCGGGAAGGGGTGACCTGAAGCGGTTCCCCTCCATGCTGGTCCTGTAATGGAGCATCTGGGGTGACCAGAGAGCACACCCTGAAGTGGTTCCCCTCCATGCCGGTCCTGTGATGGAGCATCCGCATCACCGGTGCCTCAATCACAGAACACGGCTGTTGCTGGTAATGGGGGTTGGTCATGCTCATATGTGCTTGTGCACATATCCCTACTGGGTGAAAAGAAAATCACAACTAAGATGGAAGTGACCATTCACATTTCCCATCCAGTATCCATTTGCTACAGGGGGGTTCAGACATCAGGAAGATCAGAGTGGAAGCACTGGCATACGTAAAGATCAGACTTTCCCCAGTGTCTGCAAACTCCACTTCCAGGACAGGCCGGACCCAGATGCCGACAACTGGAGCACAGAAGGCAGATGTCATTGACTGATCGTGTTCTTTAAATCTGCAAAGGTAACACAACTATATCGGCGTGAACTGCTCGTGTGACCGCAGTCAATGTCTTCTCCCTCCCTGGGGAGGGAAGTCCATAATTTTGGTGCCACAACCAACAACCCCCTTTCTTGGGTTGCCACCCATCAGATGGCAGTGGCACCCAGAACATGGGCTCTTGAAAATAACCATAGTGGTTGAGTAGGTTCATTTGGGAGTAGGCAGTCCTTAAAGTATGAAGGTGCCAAACCATACAGGGCTTTAAATGTCAATAGCAGCATTTTAAATTGGGCCTTGATGCCAACTGGGAGCCAGGGTAGGTGGAACAAGACTGGAGTAGCATTTTCTGTGCAACCAACTCCAGCCAGAATTCTGGCTGCAGCATTCTAAATTGGATGTAGCTTTCAGACTCTCTTCGAGGGCAGTCCCATGTAGAGTTAGTGCCATACCACCACACTTGGAAATTCATCAAGACAAAGACCAGGGCTCACTCAGCACCAACTAATTTGCTATGCCAGAATTCAGCCTTCAAACAAGTAGACTTCCTCTGAGCACATGTACAAGTGCTTTTCTTGCATCACTGCACTCACACACAGTTGAGATTAGCATATGGGTCAGAAAAATGCCTTCTAGGGCAGCTGCTGATTCTTTCAATCAGAACCCCCTGTAATAACTTTTCTCCTATCTTGCTATTCCACCATTTGAGTTCTGCTGTATTACATGCTGTGTTGTTGTTCTGTCCTGCGCAAGCAGCAGGCTTACACCATATGAAATTGCAAGGATTAGTGATGCTACTGAAGCTCATAATTTCCTGGTCTGATATGTATTAATGCTTGCTTCCAATTTGAGGTGAGCGTTAGGCCTGAAGTGTTCTTCTCCGGTTTGGATTGTAATGAAAGCACAGCCCACACCCAGGCGTACTTTTTTGGTGGCTACCGCAGCCATGCCAAGGATGTTTCCCATACTCCTTAGAGCCTTGGATGCTACTGTAGCAGAATTACAGCCAGTTCTAGGAGGGGTGGAGGGACCAACAGCAAAGATTTCTTGCCTCTCTTGCTGTTGCTGGTGGATAGTTATGGGTTTGTGAAAAGCTTACAGAGGACCTGAACGAGGTGCTCAGACCCCACCATGTTCCTCAAATGGTCCAGTTTGGAGCTGGAATAAACCAAGCTGTTTTCCAGTATAGCTTAATATGATCAAATAACTGACACTCTGCTCTTATAACAAAATGCAAAAGCATCTGTGTCTTGTTTAGTTTAGAAGAAAATTTGGTGGGAAGGTGATGATCGAGGTTTATCAAATGATAAGTGATGTGTAAAGAATGAGACCCTTTTCCCTCCTTGCTATAAAATATTTACAAACCCATCTTTCTCCCAAGCATCCCAGGACACAGGTGAGTAACAGCAATGTGGAAATGATTTGATAAAGCAATAAACATTGAAGCAACAGATTAGCAAAAGGTTTGTACATAATGTAACACAATAATCCATTTCGCAGCATACCTTTGAAAAGGGTAGTCTCAATCCTCAGTGTGCAGATGATTAAATAAATTCCTTCACATGAGCTTATGTATGTGATATGAGAGATCTAAGTCAGCCTGCCTGAAATTAATTGCTTTTTGAATCACAAAGTAAACGAAGTTAGAGGCAGTTCAGGAGGATGATAATTACCTGGCTGATCAATCAGGTGCACTGAGTATGTGCCCTGGATTGCTCAGCAGCATTTGATTATTTTAACTCACTTTTTAATCACAGCTCATATGAGTGGAACTGGTTTCTAGATCTTAAAAGTTCCTCAGAACAGTCAGGATATCAAGTGGACAATGTGTTTTACTAAGGAAAAAAAAAACATTCTAGTTTGAGGGGAAATTATGGTTAGAAGTAAACACACACACCCCTCAGAGATCTAGGCCACTTCCAGCTTTTTGAGTCCCTTAGCCATAATACAAATTTTAAATTACTATGTATGAAAATGAATGAAGTCACTTGTTTGATTTTTTAAAAAACTTGCATGGTTTGTAACCTCTTTCTGAAAATCCCCTCGACTCTGCATCCCTGGCTAAATGGTCCCCCCTCTACATTGGCTCTTGTGCTTTCTATTATTATAATGTCAGAGGGTAGGTGTGTTGGTCTACAGCAGAACAGCTAGATTTGAGTCCAGTAGCACCTCAGAGAACAAAAAGACTTTTGGGGTATAAGCTTCCATGAGCCAAAATTTCCTTCACCAGTCTGGTGTAGTGGTTAAGTGCATGGACTCTAATCTGGGAGAATCGGGTTTGATTTCCCACTCCTCCACTTGCAGCTGCTGGATGACCTTGGGCAAGCCATAGTTCTGTCAGAGCTGTCCTTGAAAGAGCAGTTCTGGAAAGAGCTCTCTCAGCCTCACTTACCTCACAGAGTGTCTGTTGTGGGGAGGGGAAGGGAAAGGAGATTGTAAGCCGCTCTGAGAGTGTGTTCAGGCGGGCAGCCACTCCCGCCATGATGCCGGCTCAAATTTGATCCTGATTTTTTAAATCCATCCTTGCACGACCAGACACCCCCGAGGGAATTGCCTTACTGTGCACTGCTTCCGCTGTGGATTGTCTAGATGGTGTCCACTGATGTAGGAGTGTGCGATGTTTTTTTGGTTTTTGTTTCTGTGGATTGTCTGGACGGCGTCCACTGAAGGAGGAATGTGCGATGTTTTTTGTTTAAACTTTTTATGCATGCACATGGGCATGACTGCGTGTCCCTATAGATCCACACATGCGCAGAATCAAACATTTAAAGCACCACGTGAGGGATGCGTAGCCTAAACGTGTCCCGGCCATCCCCCTTGCCATTGAGATCATGCTCACTGGAGGGACTATTTTGCATGTTGAAAGACCCATCCCTCCTCCAGCTCCCACTGCATTAAGTGATCGTCCTCAAAATCACGGGTCATTTTTAAACATTACAGTTTTCATGGTGCTAGATCAGGGTTCCGCAGCCTCGTTTTTAAATGCATTTAAGCGCATATTGGGTGGTGGTTTTTTAAAAATCTCACCCGCTCGGGATGGTCTAACATCAGACCACCCCGACGGGAGGATTGCGCGCTGGTGGAATGATCAGACGGGTGAAAGTCCCCTCTTGTCCCATCGGGTCCAGAAAGCGCTAGATTCAAAGTACTGTCTTTTAAGTCTGGATAGGAGGCGCGGCAAAACGGGATGTCCACGGAACAGGGCCATTTCCCAGATGTTTGTGTCTGGTTGTGCATTTTTAATCCACCAAGGAATTGTGCCTGTGGTGGATGTAAAGAGCCGTCTGAATGGACTCTGAGACTCTGAGTGAAAGGTGGAGTATAAATCCAATCTCTTCTCCTTCATCTTCTTATCTGATGAAGGAAGCTTTGACTCTTGAAAGCTAACACCCTGAAAATCTTGTTGGTCTCTAAAGTGCTGCTGAACTTGAATTGAGCTGTCCTATGGTTTAATTATAACAGCAAGGCAAGCCAGACCTGTCTCAGTTATGCAGAAAGGGAAGGGAAAGGAACATGAGAGCCCTCCCAAGGAGAAAGATCGCATGCACAAGCCTGCAGGGCACTTCTGAGATTGTGGGTCACCCAGCGTGACCGGTGTGTTTAAGGGATGAATAGTGGGGGCAAAAGGACATCTCTCTCAGGTCCTTCATATATATAGATATAGACACACAAACACACACATACTAGAACAGCTGTTTCAGGATTCTTCTATTTGTTTCCTTCCTGCACAGTCCATTGTGTACATTGGGACTGCTTAGCAGTTGTGTGTGATTCAAGAGCCATCAAAAGCACCCTCTGCCCTAATGGATGCTTTCTTTTAGAAATCTCCAGGTTGTATTGCTCAATAAAGGCAAATGCTTTCATCTTCAGATTTAAATAAAAACCAGTTTTCATTCCAGACACTTACATCTTAAACATTAACAATGCCTCATCCTGTAACTACTTCCACTGGAATTATAATGAGAACACTGCCAGCAGCGTGAGGAGCCAGTTACTGAAAAACAACATGTATGGCATTTTGTGTATACGGATCAAATAAACCAGACCTTATACTAAAGCTGTATGAGTGGGACCTTGAGTCCTTGCAGAATGATTGGAACTAATGCCTTGCCAAATCCATTCAGTCACACAGCAGCTAACCTGAGATACATTACGAGGAATTGTGTACATGCTGTTGCACATGGTCCTGTCACATATATGGGCCCATAATATTTAAGACACCAAGAGGGAGATGTAGAACAAGGAAGAGAGCAATAAAGACAGTCTGGGGCAGACTGGGAGGTAAAATCAGCCCTGGAAAGCTTTCCTCCCCCCCCCCCAACAGAGAGGTAAGGGAAGGAGGGGGTTCACTGTGGCTTGAACCACCTGCATTGTGCAGGGTGGCAGGCCCCACCCAACTGTTTTTGTAGGGCGGGAGCCACTGGCTCCCTCAAGGTGGTGGGGCTGGCTTGTGGTGTCAGACCCACCCCTCCCATCGCCTTTCAGGTGATGTCATCTCACATACTTGAAAAGTAACAGAGAATTAAATGTGGTCTCTGAGGTCCAAATAATCAAGTCTCCAGGTTGTTCATGTTGTTCTGAAGGAGCAAAATATCAAAAGACTAAGCAATATCATTTACTCCTGTTGGTACACATGCTAACTGCTGTGGTTTCAAAAATTATTTCCAGATTTCCCCCCATCAAATGAAGGTTCCAGACCTTAGTTTTTAAAAAAATATTTAATTTTTACATACAACATATGACAATAACTGAAACTAGAAACAGTGTAACAGAGTATATCTTAGACATTCTTACATGACTAACGCAATATCCATAAAGAAAGAATGACATCAGACCTTAGTTGACTAAGCTTGAAAACCTGTACTTGCAAAGGGCAGGACTGTACAACTTGGGATGTACCAGGTCAACAGCTTGGTTGGTTAGCTGGCTATGTACTGAGGTTCTTACTGTGTGGTCTCAGGCAGGCATCCAATATGAGAGATTTTTCAAGGTCCAACATGGCTGTTAAGCTGCAGCCCACTAGCCACACAGATCCTTCCTCACAGCAGAAGTCAGCAACCACTGCAGTTTTGAGTAGGAATGCTGCAAATTTCACTGTGGAGGTGGCAACTGGTTGTGAGCCGATCACTCGGTCTGCCAATTCAGGCTGCTTGGCAGACATTAGCATCACTAAGGATTACTTAGGCAAATACCGAAGGGTAGGGTTTTATTGAAACGCATCATTTAATGATGACTGATTTATATTATATGTGAGTGATCTAATTTTCTATTTAAACAGATGCTTTCTCAGTGCAGTTTTGCAGCAAGGATCGGGAGGGGGAAATAGAATTCAACTGGGCTGTATGAAAACACACGTGCACAAACAGCCAGTTGCACTGTACTGCATGGCTAGTAAGGAATACAGTGAAACAACCTGCCAAACACCCACAAACATATCGATTAACCATCAACCCTATGGCTGAGAAGTCAGGTCTCTGTTCACCACCACCGAACAGGGCACAAAGCTGAAATGGCCAGTGTTTGAGCATCCCTAGTTTTGAGCAAGATCAAAATGCACTCCCCGTAGAAAACATCAAACAATTGTGAACTATATTAACAAGTTTCCAATTAATAGGCATCTACTTCCACAGCCATAATGGCTAAAGATGGCGCTAAATATTTATCCTAACCGCTGGAAGAGGTAACTGCAGATTACTTCCAAGTCGTCACTTCTCTGAGCAGAAATAGGTGTTTGGTGGCAGACCAAGACTCAGAGCCCAGGTCAATATTGGACTACTGAAAAGCAGAACAGGGAGAAGAGACAATTTGGAGAACAAAAATAAAAGCTGTGGAAAGCAACTAACTCCCCCCCAGCCACTTCCCCCTTATGGGATTCCTGTTTGCTGGGGGAAATGAATAGCAGAGGGAAATATATGGGGAGAAATGGTGGGCAGGAACGGAATGGTTAAGCATACTCTCTCCCACCAGTTGCTTCTCCCCTCCAAACTGTATTCTCCCTCCTCACTTTTCAGATGCTTGGAACAGGTTGTAGTCGTAAAGAGTGTGGTGTAGTCGTGAAGAGTGTTGGACTAGTACCTGGGAGACTTGGGTATGAGTCCCCGCTCATGCCATGGAAGCTTACCAGGTGACCTTGGGCCAGTCACACTCTCTCAGCCTAACCTACCTCACAGGGTTGTTGTGAGGATAACAGGGATGAGAGGAGAATGATGTAAGGTGCTCTGGGTCCACAATGTGGTGAAGCATAGGGTACAAATGAATTAGTTAAATAAATAAACAAGATGACGGTGTGCTTCCAGAGAGCATGATTCAGTTCTTTCTTTATCCATTTTGCCCTGGGGACTGAGTGGCACTAATGTGGGAAGGAACCCATATCGCCCACCCTGCCCTCTGTGTGATATTTAACCTTCAAGCTAGCCTCTCAGAGAGGCTAGTGCAACCACTTCATATTCCTGAAAGCCGAATATGATGTACAGGTGCACATATTAAATTAGCTAACAAGACTGTAGTATTTCAAAACACTACTGTCTCCAAGGGGAAGAATATTTTTATATTACGATCTCCTCATCTGTGCTGTCACCTGTTCCCTCTTTTCTGCAAATCTTGGAAGGTTTCACAAAGGCTAATATTCAAACGTAGCTGGAAGAAAAGGAGGGATAATACATGGCTAAATATTCACTTTTTCTCTTGAGCCTTCAGGTTGTGTCAGCAGTTGTTTTTGTTTAAAGGTACATTTTATTCACCTCCAAGTTGATAAAACCCATATATTTCAGCTGACTTTCTCAGGGTTTGCATAAGAGATTAAAATTATATATTTCCTTTGAGAACAATGTTTCACTCCTGACAGGATTAAAAGGAAGTTAAATACATGCATGTTAATTCAGGTCTATGTAGAAGAGCTTGGATGATAACTGGTATTGCACTTTCACTCAGCAAAACATAAAGGTCATGTGCTTGAACTGCTCACTAGAGTAGACTTTCTTCTCTTTGGTGGAAATGTAATGGACCAAACATACAGTCTGACTTTAGGGGACTGAAAACTGCTTTGCAAAGAGACAAAGCAAATATGTGGGTTAAATGTTTTTAGAAGAAGGGAGTCTCAGAGCAGTTTACAAACTCCTTTCCCTCTTCCTCCCCACAACAGACACCCTGTGAGTTAGGTGGGGCTGAGAGAGCTCTGGCAGAAACTGCTCTTTTTCAAGAACACCTCTGACAGAACTATGGCTTGCCCAAGGTCATCCAGCAGGTGCAAGTGGAGGAGTGGGGAATCAAACCCGGTTCTCCCAGATTAAAGTCCACGCACTTAACCACAACACCAAACCGGCTCTCTTAGAAAAATAACACAAAAAATTGCTCTCTTCCTCATCCAATTCCTTTTCTCTGTTCAATTTATTTCCAGTCAAATCAGCAGATATTATTTCTCTCATAAGAGCCTGTCTGTTTGTATCGTGTAAACCAAAAGATCACATTTCACAGGTTCAGGAACTTCTTTAACCAGGTCACACAGATAACTGTTGAGACCAGAGTTCAAAGAGACCTTCCATAGGACAGGGAGGACTGGACAAGGGTATAAGAACAGGATGCAGGGAAACAAGGTCTGATCAGGTGTAGCCACACCAACAGAATGTTCAAGACTGGAGTCCGACTTGACAGAAGGTGTTATGTGATCCCAAGCCAATCAGGAGCCTGGGCTGTGAGCCAAATAGCACCTGGGATATTCTGTAAAATGGCGGTTCAGAAGTTTGCAAGGCAGCCAGCTGGTTGAGACTTTGCCTCCAGACCGAAGTCCAATTCACACTTTACATTTCTGAACTGGAGAACAAAATGTCCAAATGTCTGCTATCCCTTTAATAAACACACAAGCAGCAATATGATCAAGATTGTTCCACGTTCATTGCAAGGAAGAATGAATATTTGGTTTAAATGAACATGTACCATTCAGAATTGGATGGGGCTGTACTGACATTTTGGTATTTAAGCTAGGGTTGCCAACTCCAGGTTGGGAAATACCAGGAGTTTCGGAGGTGGAGCTTGTGGAAGGCAGGTTTTGGGGAAGGGAGGGACCTCAGGGGGCTATGACATACAGTCCACTAGGGATGGGTATGACCCAAATTATTAACCAAAATTCATCATGAACTGAGCTCAGTTCATTGCTTGCAAGCTTCGGTTCATGCAATCGAGTCTCCCATGAACCAACCACAAACTGAACTGTTTTCCATGGAGGTTCATGGGAGCCAGTCATGGGCCAGACATGCTGGTGCCAATAAATCAATTGCCCAGGCAATGTGGGGATGAACTTCTGCAGCCCTGGAAACACCAATAGTGTCCCCCCAAAAGCTTGATAGGCAGGTCTGGCTGCCAACCAGAGAGCTGCCATTATGCTCTAAACCTCTAGCTTCTAAGGGGTCCATTTGACACACTCCTGAACCTGTAGCTGCTGTGATTTCCCCAGAGAGCACATTCCTGGGGGCATCTGCTTTGGGGGGTGGCACTACTCACCCCTCAAGCCAATCAGCACACAACTTGGAGGGCAGGTAGAGGGGCGTCCCGGAGAGGTCCACTGCAAGTTTGATACCTCTAGCTTGCAGGGGGAGCACACAACATGCTACCACTTTTTGCACATTGGACCCTAGGATCTTCCCCCTCCAAAAAAGCCAGTCTGCACATAACTTGGAGGGCAGGTAGAGTCAATCAGGTGCACCGAGTATGTGCCCTGGATTGCTCAGCAGCATTTGATTATTTTAACTCACTTTTTAATCACAGCTCATGTGAGTTCAATGCCTCTAGCTTTCAGGGAACTTTCAACACATTTCCCCCCCCCCATTTGCACACTGGACCCTGGGATCTCCCCCCCCCCAAAGCCAATCAACACACAACTTGGGAGGGCAGGTAGAGGGGCATTCCAGAGAGGTCCACTGTAAATTTGATACCTCTAGCTTGCAGGGGGAGCACTCAACACACTCCCACTTTTTGCACATTGGACCCTAGGATCTTCCCCCTCCAAAAAAGCCAGTCTGCACACAACTTGGAGGGCAGGTAGAGGGGCATCCCAGGGAGGTCTGCTGTGAGTGACGCCTCTAGCTTGCCTGGGAGCTGTTCAACACACTTCTTCAGCTTTTGCACATTGGACCCTACGATCTTCATCTCCCCCAAGTCAATCTGCACACAACTTGGAGGGCAGGTAGAGGGGCATCCTGGGGAGGTCCACTACGAGTTCAATGCCTCTAGCTTTCAGGGAGCTTTCAACACACTTCCCCCCTTTTGCACATTGGACCCTGGGATCTCCCCCCCCAAAAAAAGCCAATCTGCACACAACTTGGAGGGCAGGTAGAGGGGCATCCCGGGGAGGTCTGCTGTGAGTCTGATGCCCCTCTAGCTTGCAGGGCGGTCATTCAACACACTCTGAACCTGCAGCTGTGATTTCCCCATAGAATGCTTCCCTGGGGGGCACCTGCTTTTGGGGGGGGGCTATAAATCACCCCTCTAAATCCAATCCTCACCAAACCTGGAAGAGAAGTAGAGGAAAGTCAGCTGGAGACTCGCTGCGAGTTTGGCTTCTCTAGCCCGCGGGGGGCATTCTACCGCACCACAAACCTCACAAGCCACCAACAGTTTTGTTAGATGGGAAGGTTCATGGAGGTTCAATGTTCATGAGATCCCACAAACCACAAACTTCTGTTTTCCTAACCTGTGCCCATTCCTAGAGTCCAACCTCCAAAGCAGCCATTTTCTCCAGGGGAACAGATAATTGTAGTCTGGAGAACAGCTGTGACTCTGGGAGATCTCCAGGCCCCACCTGGAGGCTGGCAAACCCTGAATTGTTAACCACTATGGTTATCAGTGTGGTAAAGAGTATAGAACCTGGGAGGCCCAGGTTCAAGTTTCCACTCACGGCATGGAAGCTCGCTTGGTGACCTTGGGCCAGTCACACTCTCTCGGACTAACCTAATCCGCAGGGTTATTGTGAGGATAACATGGAGGAAAGAAGAATGGCTCCCCACTGGGGAGTAAGGTGGGGTATAAATGAATTAAATAAATTAAATAAATTTAAGCTTAAGTACTTTTTTGTATCCAATTTCAAAATGTAAAGTGCAAACAGGATATTAAAGAGCCCTGCTTTTAGTTCCAGGGAAGCCAGCATAAGACATTAGTTTTATAGGTCCCTGCTTTTGATACTAAATCTGAAACAACAGTGCACACTGCTGACATAAAAACATACCCTAAAGTGAAAACGATTGTTATTTTTCTTGTTTGTTATTATCAATGGGTAAATATCAATGTTTATCATTTTAGGTTTGCCAGACCTTCACCTGTAATTGCCCTTGAGAATATGGAAGGTTACTAACATGTTTTATTTAAAGCAATATTGAGAGAAGATGTATGAAGGGGGGAAGTCGTGTTTCTCTAGATATTAGATAATGCGCTGCCTTTTCAGAGTTTGTTTGTTCTATAAATGTCAAAAGTGTCCACAGCACTGAGATTCTGTGAGGCACTTCTTGGCTATTGAACAGGTGTGGTGAAATATATTTGACTGTAGTACGTCAGTGCCACCATTTCCTGAGGATTTCTCTTTTCCCCCAAAGCTCACAGCACAAAGTCACAGGAATTTTCTCTGTAATTTAATTCAAGTACATTACAACCTAATGAATATTTAATGACATAATGAAACAGTCTGTTAAAAAGAGAGAAACCAGAGATGCGAAGGGAGGGGGGGTAAAAGCAGAGGAACATTGAAGTTAACTAGAGCCAAAGGCTCTGAAAACTATGGGGCCAAATTCATTGTCCTGTCAATCGATTGTTGCTCGCTCTTGGCAAGCAAGCTTAAGGATACCCTACAGTGAATCCAAGTAATGATTTCTTCGGTGACCATTGTTACTGCAGTCCAGATATGGAGACACCATATATGTTATGCCTACAGGGGGGAGAAATACCATTACTAAGAAAAGTCAATGCTATATTGGGCTTGCCAGAGCTCAGAATAGTGCCTCTACAGCATCTCCAACAAGGCAACAAACCTCTACCCTCCTCTGTAACTATCTGAGTAAGAGAGCCACTACATGCAATCTGGTGGTGGCGTGCTTCAAGGAAGGAATTAGGAACCTGTATCCATTCTCTGGAGGAGGAGGAGGAGGAGGAGGAGGAGGTTGGATTTATATCCCACCTTTCACTTGGAGTCTCAGAGCGGCTTACAAGAGGAGGAGGAGGAGGAGGAGGAGGAGGAGGAGGAGGAAAGAGGCCAAAAACTGAAGAAACTGAGCAATCACCCAGTGATGAAATAACTGACTACTAACCTCCGTACTGCTGCCCTCAGAGTCTTGAACAAAGAACATGGGGAGGGCCACATACTCTGTCTGTCTCCGCTCTCTGCATTATTATTCTTATATTTATACTCAGTTTTTCAGCCATAGTGGCTCACTGGTGTAGAGAATGGGCCCTTCCAGATCAAGGCACACATGCACTTCATTCCTTCTTCTGACCACTACCTTCTAATGTGTTAGTCTTCAAATCACATGCTTACATGACATAGCAAAGTCAAAAAAAATCCTTTCGAAGGCCAATCTTCACATGAACAAGAATCACAGGCACAAAAGCCAAACCAGGGCTATTTTGGGGGCGGAACGCACATGAACGGCGTTCCGGCTGGCTTCAGAGTTGGCCATGCCCACTACAGCCAAAACCTCTGTGCATGTGGCTACTGAGGGAAGGCCTGGAGAGCGACCCCCCCCCAGCGACTCCCCATGCCTTCTCCAGCCTGTCCAAGGGTTAGCTTGCCCGGGCACCCCGCAGGCAAGCCAAGGGAAGGCAGTTTAAACTGCCTCCCCTCCCCTCCAAAGGCCGGCTTGCCTGGGATACCCGCAGCCACGTGGCACCCGGGCAAGCCAGGGGAAGACAGTTTATTTTTTTTTTGGTAAACAAATTTTATTTTCTCAGGAATACAACATGTAAGATTAAAATCATTTCATTCTATCAATTGTCTACCCCATTCCCAGTTCCTCCCCTCCCTCCAATGGCTTCCCACAATGCTTCCACCCCTGCTCCAGATTACTTCATATCATCAAAAATATCAGTTTCTTATCATTACAATCTAAAGATAACATCATTTGACTTAATATTGATCTAAACATATTAAGTTTTGTTTCACATCCCAGTTCTTTTCCAGATATATTTTAAAGTCACTCCATTCTTGAAAAAACACGTCGTCTTCTTTGTTATTCAACTTCTTCGTAATTTTGTCCATCTCTGCCATGAACAGAACTTTTTGTATCCAGTCTTCAATTTCTGGCACTTTCTCTGTTTTCCAAAGTTGTGCATAAATCATTCTCGCTGTTGTGATTAAGTACCAGAGTAAGGTCTTTTGCCAGGGGAAGACAGTTTAAACTGCCTCCCCTCCCCTCCAAGGGCTGGCTTGCCCAGGCAACCCAAGGGAAGGCATGGGGGTGTGGCCTAATAAGCTAATGAGCTTTGATGTCAGAGCATTGCCTAATATGCTAATGAGTTTCTGCTGGGCTTTTTCTACAAAAAAAAAAGCCCTGAGCCAAACTATAGATCGTACTCCTTTCTGAGACAAAGTGAACTTCTGTCATCCATATTGTTGTTTAGTGTAATTCATGAATGACTTGGGGGCCATCATGGCATGTGTTTCCTTGCCCACAATTCACATCAGTAATGTTTGTTGTCAAGGACACATATGTCATATCCACAGGGCTATTTTTGGGCAGGAACGCACAGGAACAGAGTTCTGGAGGGCTCCCGAGTTGGCCACACCCAGCAGGAACTCATTAGCATAATAGGCCACACCCAACAGCAGGAACTCATTAGGATTGGCTACATTAGGGGTGTGTGGCCTAACATGCAAAGGAGTTCCTGCTACCAAAAAAGCCCTGGGTTTTGACAACAAACAAGGTAAACAGAATAAGAAGCAAAAGGTGGGTGTGGCTGGATGGGCACACTTCTGGTAACATGGGGTGTGTGGCCTAATATGCTAATGAGCTGTACTGTCATGGGTGTGGCCTAATGTGCTAATGAGTTTCTGCTGTTAGGTGTGGTCTATTATGCTAATGAGTTCCTGTTGGGCTTTTTCTACAAAAAAAGCCCTGCTATATCCACAATTCATATGGTGAGTTATTCTAAGCAACACAACTAGAGGATGGGAAACTTGTTGCTAGGCTGAGGGTCCCCATGACAAATGCAGCGTACAGATGAAATCCAAGACCACGACTGAACGTTCCCACCTCGTTCCAAGGGGTAAAGACCAGACTAGAAAAGAGACCCGCTTCCTTTCCAACATGTGACTAATACAATACCTTCAAATGATGAAGCTCTACTATGCTAATCCAAATCTTTACATGTGACTATATAGAAAGCATCCCAGCTGTTTTGGAGATGAAGCAGACATTTATTATTCAAATGACTCCTTGACTATATTAGGGGATAATTGCTGGTCGCATTCCAGCCAATAGGGGCAGTAGCAAACTTGTTTGTTTTGGGTGGGAAAAATAAGCCAAGTTAGTGGAAAATTCCACTCTTATGATGTAAGATGTGACGTGTAACCTTCTTGCTGTATAAAAGCCTGGAGCCTGCGTTGCTCTGGCTTCAGTCTGTTTAAAGCGTTCTTCGCTGACTGAACCTGGCGCCAATAAAGTTTCTTCTCCTCCTGTTGATCTGGTGGTCTTTGCTTGGGCTTAGGCCCCTTTCGCCGTGCTACAGTGACCCACCAGAGCTCAATAACCTCCAGTTTCTATTTTTTATTTTTTGGCCTGCCTAAAAGAAGAGATCAGTAAGTATCTGGCAAGCCACAATACGTGCTTGCTTGCCAGCATCATGTTATGTGGGTCTGGTTTAGGCCTAGTTCTTCCGTTTGGGCAAGATAACAATTATTGTTGTTGTTGTTCAGTCGCACAGTCGAGTCCGACTCTTCGCGACCCCATGGACCAGATCCCGACAGGCCCTCCTGTCTTCCGCTGTCCTCTGAAGTTTGCTCAATTTCATGTTCGTTGCCTCTATGACACTGTCAAACCATCTCATCCTTTGCCATCCCCGTCTTCTTTGACCTTCAATCTCTCCCAGCATCAGGATCTTCTCCAGTGAGTGCTCCCTTCTCATTGGGTGGCCAAAGTATTTGAGCTTCAGTTTCATTATCTGGCCTTCCAGGGAACAGTCAGGGTTGATTTCTTTTAGGATTGACTGATTTGATCTTCTTGCAGTCCAAGGGACTCTCAAGAGTCTTCTCCAGCACCATAGTTCAAAAGAATCTATTCTTCGGCGCTCGGCCTTCCTTATAGTCCAACTCTCGCAGCCATACATGACTACTGGGAATACCATTGCTTTGACCATGCGGACTTTTGTTGGCAGGGTGATGTCTCTACTTTTTATCATGCTGTTTAGGTTCGCCATCGCTTTCCTCCCAAGGAGCAGGCGTCTTTTAATTTCATGGCTGCAGTCACAGTCTGCGGTGATCTGGGATCCCAGGAACGTGAAGTCTGTCACTACTTCCACGACTTCCCCTTCTATTTGCCAAGGAGTGATGGGGCCGGATGCCATGATCTTAGTTTTTTTGATGTTGAGCTTCAAGCCCACTTTTGCGCTCTCCTCTTTTACCCTGAGCAAGAGGCTCTTTAGGTCCTCTTCACTTTCTGCCATTAGAGTGGTATCGTCTGCATATCTGAGGTTGTTGATCTTTTCCCCAGCAATCTTAATTCCCGCTTGTGATTCATCCAGGCCAGCATTTCGCATGATGTACTCTGCATATATATTAAATAAGCAAGGTGACAGTATACATCCTTGTCGTACTCCTTTTCCTATGCTGAACCAATCAGTTGTTCCGTATCCGGTTCTAACTGTCGCTTCTTGGCCCTTATACAGGTTTCTCAAGAGACATGTGAGGTGGTCTGGTACTCCCATCTCTTTAAGGACCTGCCATAGTTTGTTGTGATCCACACAGTCAAAGGCTTTAGCATAGTCAATGAAGCAGAAGTAGATGTTTTTCTGGTACTCTCTTGCTTTCTCCATAATCCAGCGAATGTTGGCAATTTGATCTCTAGTTCCTCTACCTCTTCGAAACCCAGCTTGTACTTCTGGTAGTTCTCTATCCACATACTGTTGAAGCCTAGCTTGTAGGATCTTGAGCATGACCTTGCTAGCGTGTGATATGAGTGCAATTGTGCGATAGTTTGAACATTCCTTGGCATTGCCCTTCTTTGGGATTGGAATGTATACTGACCTTTTCCAATCCTGTGGCCACTGTTGCATTTTCCAAATTTGCTGGCAAATTGAGTGCAGCACTTTAACAGCATCATCTTTTAAGACTTTGAATAGCTCAGCTGGAATACCATCACCTCCACTAGCTTTGTTGTTAGTAATGTTTTCTAAGGCCCATTTAACTTCACATTCCAGGATGTCTGGCTCGAGGTCAGTGATTATACCTTCGTGGTTGTCAAGGACATCGAGGTCTTTCTTGTATAGTTCTTCTGTGTATTCTTGCCATCTTTTCCTAATCTCTTCTGCTTCAGTTAGGTCCCTACCGTTTTTGTCCTTTATCATGGCCAGCTTTGCCTGGAACGCTCCCTTGATTTCTCCAGTTTTCTTGAAGAGATCTCTAGTCCTTCCCATTCTATTGTTTTCCTCTATTACTTTGCACTGTTCATTCAGGAAGGCCTCCTTATCTCTCCTTGCTGTTATCTGGAAATCTGCATTCAGTTGGGTAAATCTTTCCTTTTCGCCTTTGCCTTTCGCTTTCCTTCTTTCCTCTACTATTTAGTAGAGTAGAGTAAATAGTAGAGGAAAGATAACCATAGCAGTAAACAAACAAGCTCTGGCTCAAAAAGTGGACAGTATAATGGTAGAAGAGACTTGGAAAAGTTTGCAATACTCGATCAAGTCAAAGGAATTTAAAAGAACTGCTGTCTTAGCAGTGCTCATCATTACTCTGGGGCCAGAGTAAATATGTCTCCAAGGTGGCTTTCACTCGTCAGAGGAACTGTGTCCTTACAGGGTTTAATCCTACATCAGTAAAAAGAAGGAACATCCTCTTCCCTATAGATGGTAGTGTTGCCAAATCCAGGTTGGACAATTCCTGGGGTAAATGGAGTTTGGAGAGGGGAGGGACCTCAGTGGGGTATAATGCCATAAAGTCCACCCTCCAAAGTAGCCATTTCCTCCAGGGGAACTGATATCCGTAGTCTGTAGATCAGTCATAATTAGAGGAGATCTCTAGGCTGCCCTGGAAACTGGCAACCCTGTTAGAGGGTGACACAGAAACTCCTGACCATGGTCTGAGAAGCATAATCTTTCAGACATCCATTCCATATATCTCATAGCTGTAAAAGAAGAACAGATGTTTTATCATTACCAATGGAATTCTTGCTGCAATATTATAACAGATTTATACCTAAAAGCTGATGTATTTACAACAACTGCTATTGAACAACACATAAATCTTGCTGAGGCGTCATCTTTCTTAAGCTACATTCCACAATCACTATCGTCACCCTTAAAAAAAAACAACTGAGCATAGGGATTTGTTTTACTAGATAGTCCATGAATAAATGTGGATAGACTGGTACATTAAACTCGTCAGTCCCAAATATTATTTACATGGAAGCAAATTGCATTTAAATTGGTGGTGGTGGGAAGTGCTGTCAAGTTACAGCTGATATACAGTGGCCCTGTAGGGTTTTCAAGGCAAGAGACCTTCAGGGGCGGTTTGCCACATGCTTCTGCATTATGACCCTGGAATTCCTTGGAGGTCTCCCGTCCCAATACTAGCCAGAGTAGACCCTGCTTAACTTCCAAGATCTGATGAGATCAGGCTACCTGGGCTATCAAGGTCAGGGTCCCCTTTAAATTAGTGGAACATAATTCCAGGTAAATATCCCTGGGTCACTGAAATGCTGCAGCATGAACAGAAAAAATGAACTTGAAGGTTTGGGGATGGACATACCCAGTAACTGGTTTTTGCATGTGCCCATCAATGATGTATACACTTCCTCGCTGTGAGCTGGTCACAGTGATTCTAGTCATGCAAATAAGTCCAGAAAAACTTTTTTTCTAGTCCATTTGCCCATACTTATATGTGTTATATATCAGTGGCCTTAAAGTATCAGAATAACTAATTCAGAAGTTTTTCGCCAACACAGAAATACAGAGCTAGAAGGGATTCCAAGAGTTACCTAGCCCAACCCCTTGCACAATGCAGCTACCCCTCCCTTGCACTCCCCCAGTGATTCCTGCTCTATTATCAAGGAAGGCAAAAACCTCCACGACGCCTGGGCCAATCTGGCCTGGAGGAAAATTCGTTCCTGACCCTAAAGTGGTGATTGGCATTACTCTGGACATGTAAGAAATGGCTACAAGATCCGAGCACTGGCTCATCCTTTCCTGCCCTCCCTCTCACGATCTGCATAAATTTATACTGAATCATAGGCCACATTCAGACTGGCAGTTTGGCCCGACAGCCAAACATTTCAGGAGTGTTCCACTAGTGGATTAAAGGGGCGGGCTCACACAGGCACAGCTGTCCGGCGTCCCCCAGCCATACTCAAGCTGTCTTGTACCGCTTCCCTCCCGAATTTTAAAAGTACCTGATGGAAGTGGTAGCAAACCATGTGGAGAGTGGGTTGATTCCGGTTCCCTGACATGTGAACACAAGCGCTGCAAGGCGGGAACAACCAGCAGTCATTGATAATAGGTGCTGGCTGTTTCTGCGGCAGGCGCCCATGCACCCGTGCGCATAGGCGCATGCAGTGGAGCGCAGAAACAGCCGCTAACAGCCCACCAGGGGCGGGTCAACAGTGCAAACGCTCCCTTGCGCTTCCTCCACAGTATCCTCCCACTTCATTTGCTGCAGTGTGAATGGGAATACCGTGACTGAGCCTTTCCGGGTCTGTTCCAGGTCTTCTTTGACGCGACTCCCTAGTGCTGCAAACTGCCAGTCTGAATGCGGCCATAGAATCAGCATTGCTGTCGGCCATCTAGTTTCTGCTTAAAAACCTCCAAAGGAGAGCCCACCACCTCCCGAGGAAGCCTGTTCTACTGAGGAACTACTCTGTCAGGAAGCACTTCCTAATGTTTAGCCAAATACTCTTTTGATTTAATTTCAACCCATTGGTTCTGGTCTGATCTTCTGGGGCAACAGAAAATAACTCCATTCCATCCTCTGTATGACAGCCCTTCAATATTTGAAGATGTCTATCATATTGCCTCTCAATCGTCTCCTCTCTAGGCTAAACATATCCAGCTCCTTCAACCGTTCCTCACAGGACTTGGTCTCCAGACCCCTCACCATCTTTGTTGCCCTCCTCTGGACATGTTCCGGCTTATCTACATCACAAAACAGAACACAGCACTCCAAGTGATGTCTAACCAAAGCATGTTATCGGGACACTATACTTCTCTTGATGCAGCTGAAAATCACATTTGCTTTTTTTAGCTACCACACTGTATTGCTGACTCACGTTCAGCGTATGATCTACGAAGACCTCTAGATCCTACAACAGCACCTGGGTGAATGATTATTTGCAAGCCCTTCATTTGCCATTTACATGCTCTGCCTCACGCACAGCTACAAACACATCTGAGGAACAGCATGAGATAGGAGGGCTCCAGAAGTGCATCAGTGGGCACGTAGCCTTTTGCTATGCTTGAGATTTTCTGAACAAGAGCAGCAACACTTATGATTTGTCCATCAAGGCACCACTTTTTAATCCCATGGCTCGGTGGTAGAGAATCTGCTTGGCATGAAAAAGTTCCCAGGTTCAATCCCCGGCATCTCCAGTTGAAGAATCTGGCAGTAGGTGATCTGAAAGATATCTTCCTTAGACCCTAGAGAGCTGTTGCCAGTCTGAGTAGACAGTACTGACTCTGATGTACTAAGGGTCTGATTCAGTATAAGGCAGCTTCATGTGCATACCCTGGCTCTGATAGTTGGCTCTGAGAACTTCACCTTCAAAGGCTGAAAGGCTTTTTTGAAGGCACGGTACCTGTTTTGTGGAATGCCTTGTCCAGGGAGGTTCACTCTCATTTTGTTATTGTTGTTGTTATTTAAAATCTGCTTAAAACTTGTCTATTCAGGAATTGGTAGCTGGATGTTAAGTATCTTATGAGTTGTTTTGTTATCTGTCATAATCCCACTGATTTTATTGATGTTGATTGATGTTTAATTGTATATTTTTACATCTGTCAAGAAGAGAAGAAGAGGAGATTGGATTTATACTCCGCCCTTCACTCGGAGTCTCAGAGCGGCTTACAAACTCCTTTCCCTACTCCTACAAACTCCTACAAACTCTCCTTCAAACTTCTTTCCCTTCCCCTCCCCACAACAGACACCCTGTGAGGTAGGTGGAGCTGAGGGAGCTCTTTCCAGAACTGCCCTTTCAAGAACAGCTCTGACAGAACTATGGTTTACCCAAGGTTATCCAGCAGCTGCATGTGGAGGAATAGGGAATCAAACCCGGGTCTCCCAGATTAGAGTCCACGTTCTTAACCACTACATCAAACCAATACTTTTTTATTTATGAACTAAATTGGTGGGATATTAATTTCAAAATAAATAGATCATCATTATGCTGTGAAACCAGCATGTACTTCTCCAATCCTTGTTTTTATTGCCGTTTCAAATTCCGTATGCTGCCTTGAGGATCCCCTGTGATAGGAAGTTCAGATAAAAATATCTTTAACAAACATCCTGCTTGGTTATGTGCTTCCCCCTTTCACTCATTCAGAATTCTTTCACCAAAGACTCCAAGAGGACATGCATTTTTTTTTGCCCCATTTTATCTTCACAATAGCTGTGAGAGTTCAAATCCTACCAGGCTCCTGGAATAACCTTCTAGGCAGGATTTGAACTCAAATCTCTTGTTCCAGGAACAGCACTCTAAACCCCATTTTATCTTCACAATAGCTGTGAGACAGGCAGATCACGGGCTCCTGGAATAACCTTCTAGGTAGAATTTGAACTCAAATCTCTTTTTCCAGGAACAGCACTCTAATATAGCTGTTTATATAACAGCTAGGATCAGATTCATTAGTTATTCCTGTGGCTCTTGTTCAACGCAACCATTCACAAGCCAGGTCTGCCCATAAAGTCAAGCCAATGCTGTTCTCTGCAAAATATGATCTCTAAATCAAAGGACAAATCTAGCTCATCAGCTCAGACTAATGAATTCTCTCGGGGGGGGGGAGTGTTTGATCTCTTTCACTACCCCTTAGTAAGCAAGAAACTTTTTTGTGTACCTACAGAGTTTCTGACAATTATTTATCACCTTGACCTTCCTGAGATTGCCTTGGCCACACTAATAAAAACAGTTTCCTTCACCTGCGTTTAGTGCTCTACAAAAATGTTGTATACCTGAACGAGGCAGAAATATTACCGTAATCTATAACCCAGACTTCTTCTTCAACAACATCCAAACCACAATTTTCACCAATGCAGAATGTGGAGCTATAATTATTAATTTTAAAGCACTGCACTATGGCCAAGTTGTTTTCACATGGCATTCTGCGGAAAACTCCAGAGAACCTCACCCCTGATTCCTCAACGATTGAAGCTGCAGGCCTAACCTGTGCTCCACATGGTTATAAGTCCTAGAACATACTCCAGAATCTTCCTCGGCACACTAGGGTTCCAGAGCAGACGTGCAAGATTTTTAAGCAGATGAAGAAATGATATGGAAAGGGGTCCATGAAAATACAGAATTTGAAAATGACTGTACTATGATATAATCCCTAACTTCCACTGTGTGTTGCCTGCTGCAGCAGCCCATATGAACCCACATGAAGCTGCCTTATACTGAATTGGAACATCAATCCAGCAAGGTGTTGGATCCCCAAGCATCGAGAATAAATCCACGTTTCAAAGAAAGTAAAGTTTATTTCAAAGCATTGGAAAGATACTCAAACACGTTCCTTGTTAGAACTGAGTACAAGCAGTTAGAGCAGACATGATAAAGGGATTCAAGTTAGATACACCACCAATGGATAACGTTCCTGCCGGCGGGCAGGAGAAAACGGTTGCTTGCTCAGGTCCTGGGAACCAGGCGAACAGTAGACATAACACAGGTGCAGTTTGCAAGCCTGATAAGTAAGAAGCTAGCAGCGAAGCATACTCTCCCCCTCACATCCTCCAGTTGTTTTACTTTGGCATTACAGCAGGGAAAACACATAGGCCAGCTGGCAGGGACAGGGGTCACATATGTAAAATCAGAAGTCACACAGAACACCATGGCAGCTTGCTGACA
>NW_015167092.1:114351-123524 GCF_001447785.1 Gekko japonicus | reverse complement strand
GGCTGGTGTACCGACCGCCTAATGCACCGGCCAATAGCCTGCCGTCCCTGCTGGAGGCCATATCAGGCTGGGCGTTGGACCACCCTAGACTGATTGTCCTGGGTGATTTCAACGTCCATGCTGAGGACGTGACCTCCAGCTGGGCTACGGACCTAGTGTCATCCATGGCGGCACTGGGGCTCTCGCAATTTGTATCGGCCCCCACGCATCGGGCTGGTCACATGCTCGAATTGATCTTTGCGGCAGGAGTGAGGGTGGACCGGATCACTGCTGAGGCAGTGCCATGGTCGGACCACCTGACCTTGAGGGCCTGTCTGAATGTACCACCCCGACCCTATGAGGGCGGCGAGCAGATTTACGCTCGCCCGCGGAGTCAAATGGACCCATTGCGACTCCAGATGGTGATGCAGGATCCAAGGCCCCCTGGCGGCTCATTGGATGAGCTAGTGGAGGACTGGCATGTTCAGTTCTCTGCTGCCATCGACAAGATCGCTCCCAGGCGTCCTCTCCACACTCGCTCTAGGCGCGCTCTCTGGTATACCCAGGAGTTGTGGCAGCTGAAACGAGGGCTGAGATGACTAGCAAGACGGTGCTGTCGTACTCGCAACGAAGCGTCAAGAACATCCTATAGGACGCTTATGAGAGCCTATGAGATGGCAGTGAAGGCCGCGAAGAAAGATTTCTATGCGGCCTCGATTGCATCTGCTAGCTCACGCCCAGCCTAATTATTTAGTACGATTCGGTCTTTGACAGACCTGCCCCAGGGCAGGCGAAATGATAGGAAATGCGACATTGGCTGTGAGGCTTTTGCGAGCTATTTTGTAGATAAAGTCTTGGCGCTCCGCCGCGACCTCCCTGCCACAATTCAGACAGTGAGCAAACTTGAGGCCCCTTGCATGCCTTCGGTTCTGGGTTTAGAATATTTTAGCCCACTCAGCCTGGACGAAGCTGACAGACTACTTGTATCTGTGCGCCCAACAACATGCGACCTTGATCCGTGGTTTCGAGGTGCCCTGCGGGAGATTATCAACAAGTCCCATCTGGAGGGACGGTTCCCCGAAGCACTCAAGGAGGCGATGGTCCGCCCGCTCCTGAAAAAGTCATCTTTGGACCCGACTGAATTGGCCAACTGGTGTCTAATTTGCCTTATTTGGGCAAACTTATAGAGAGCCCAGTGGTGTCACAGCTACAGGACTTTCAGGAGGATGCTTCAGTCTTAGATCCCTTCCAGTCCAGTTTTCGCCCAGGTCATGGGACGGAGATGGCATTGGTTGCACTGACTGACGACGTCCGTAGGCATTTGGATCAAGGTGGTGTGGCGGCATTGCTGTTGTTAAATCTGTCGGCCACTTTTGATATGGTCAACCATCAGCTGCTGGCCCACTGGCTCACTGACGGGACCACATCCAGCCTGTGCTGAAGGCGCTGCATTGGCTGCCTATAGCATACTGGATTCGCTTCAAAGTGCTGGTTCTTACCTATAAAGCCCTTGATGGCCAGGGTCCAGCGTACCTAAGGGACCGCCTTTCCCCATATGTTCCCCCAAGAGTACTACGGTCGGGGGCGCAGCACCTATTGGTGGTTCCAGGCCCCAAGGACATCAAGTTGGCCACAACCAGAGCCAGGGTTTTCTCGGTGGCGGCTCCTGTCTGATGGAACAAGCTCCCAGAGAAGATCCAGGCCCTGCGGGACTTGGCACAGTTCCGCAGGGCCTGTAAGACGGAGCTCTTCCACCAGGCCTTTGCATAGGAGCCGCCACCGTCATTGTGCCACCACAGAGTTGCCATCTTCGATGGTGGATTAGACCTATAAGTGAGCAGGCCCTGGGAAGATGCCTAGATGACCGAAGAACTTATGTTGTCAGGCTAGGTTGATAAACGGAACCCATCTTGGAGTAATAAGATTTAACATCAAGAGCACCGCACTTTATTTATTGATTGTTTTTATGCTGTTTTAATTGTTTGTTATGGCATTTGCCTCTGTTGTTAGCCGCCCTGAGCCCATTTGGAGAGGGCGGGATATAAATCTAATAAATAATTCTGTTACTCTACCTACCCTGGCCCATTTATCTGTGACTTGTACCATCACTGCTAGGAACATAGTTGCACATGGACCCTTGAAATATTTACTGCTGTCATATTTTGCAATTTTTTTTTACTAACTATGCTGTACCACTAAGCAGCTCAATGGGGAAAATATGTGTCACCAACATTCGACATATCTGATGAAGTGAGCTTTGAATTTTTGAAAGCTTCTGTCCCAAAAATCATGTTGGTCTCTAAGGTGCTACAGGATTTGAACCTATAAAGAATTGAGGATTATTCTTTAAATCTCCTATATGGAACTTGACTAGGAAACTGTTCCCTGGCACCAGATGGCTAGTACTATGTTAGCCGAATTATTTACAGCAATTGGCGATTTATAATGGGTTCTTGCCAATTATACCAAGGTCCCGTTCCCACCAAGGGTTACCAGTAAAAGATTCGAGGTTGTTGTGGTTAAAATAAATGTCTTTTACTTAAAAGAATATATCTCATACAAACAATACTGATGCACTCACACATTCAATCAAGTTCCTTAGAAATACAGTATAAAAATAAGCACATTTGCATTAGCAGGTAGGGGTGATGGTGGGCAATACTTATCTGTCTTGTAGCTTGGTTGTTCCAATGAAGAATGGATGGGAAGAAATAGAAAACTAAGGGAATTGCAGTGGAGGCAAAGGTTGGGGATAGCAAGTGGGACTTAAGAGGGGTAAAAGCAGACAGGGGTTGTTGCGGGGGAGATGCTAGTTGATCAAGTAGAGAGAGAGAGAGACCATGTGACTGGTTCTCTCCTTTTATCAGGGGATCCAGGCGATGGGTGGTAACTGTGACTCACCTACCTGTCAGTCCGTCCCAAAACAATCCTATTGGTTGCATGGAGGGAGGGGTGGTTACCTAGAAGGAGTGGCCAATATTGTAATCTAAAACCTTACTCAGAGTATGGTATCTGGACAGGTATAAAATCCAGGCGTCAGGAAACTTCATTGTAGTGTTGATGAAGCTGGCCATTCTATTGATAACCAAATGTCCATTTGGCAGGAAATGCCAATGCAGGAACAAAGCAGTGATGGTTGGTACGTGTTGGTCTGAAGCGATAGAACAAAGTTTGAGTCCAGTGGTACCTTTAAGACCAACAAAGTTTAATTCTGGGTATAAGCAGAATTAAACTTTGTTTCTACCTCATCACTTGGTATTGCTCTAGCACTGTGCTGAAAAAATACCTTCTCAGCAGGTCAGTCTAAATGTTCCCAGGAGGTCCTGAGTGGTGGTAACTGGTTACCAAGTTGCTTTCCAGGGAGCCCTTGGTCTAGGGGAGTTTCCAGGAAGGAGAGATACCATTTCCCCCTTCCTACTGTAACACTGGGGACTGAACATGGGACCACATGTGTGCAAAGCCAGTGAGATACCACTGAGCCAACACCCCTATCCTGGAGATAATTTAGGATGACTAAAATGCAGGGAAATGTTTGTGTGAATCCTCCCACATTGTTAATCACAAGAATAAATGAACCATAAAAATTAATGTTTGAATATTTGCTCAGTATGTGTATACTATTTGGAGCCATTTCTTTGGAATCACATTCTGAACTGGCAATTACTGAAGTCTGTACATTATGTTCTTTCTGTCTGAATGTTTTACACTAGTTTACGGCCATTTACAGTTCTCATGCTTTTGTATTTGTCTTAGACCTGGTTTAAGGAGCCACAGCTAACAATAGCAACTGCCTACTAGAGTGTAAAATGAGAAGGTCAAGTTAAGGACAGGCAGCCAGCAAAATGCACCCTACAGAATCTGACAGACTGTGATGTGATCCTGCTACTTGGTTCTACTTCACATCTTCCTGTGGAGACAGGCAAACCAGCACAGAGGAACAGGAACATATAAAGTAAACTCTTTTGTTACATTTTTCATGGGTGAGGGATAATAATCCAGCCTGAGGATGAGCTCAAACCGGTAAACCTGAAAGCTCACACACTGTTACGAGTCATTTGGTTGGCCCTAATGAAGGATACTGCCCTGACCTGGATGCCTAACCTGGATGGCCCAGGCTAGCCCAATCTTGTAAGATCTCAGAAGTTAAGCCATGAAGAAGAAATTGACCATGGTTAGTGCTTGAATGGGAGACCCCAAGGTTGGGACGCAGAGGCAGGAAATGGCGAGACACTTCTGTTCTTTCCTTGCCTTGAAATCCCTACAGCGCACGAAGAGGCAGGAAATGGCGAGACACTTCTTTCCTTGCCTTGAAATCCCTACAGCAAAGGTGTCAAACTCACTTGCTATGAGGGCCAGATCTGACATAAATGTCACTTTGTTGGGCCGGGCCATGTATGCCATAAAACATAATGCTAGGTACTGGAGAAAGTTAGGACAGCAGCTGGTAAGCTCCGAGTTGGTGTATCTTCAATGCAAGGCCCCATGGGCTGGGGGTGGGGGGGGGTGCAGTGGAAAACTCACATAGGCGGACTGAAGAGGCAGCGGTGCAGCCCTGGGCAGATGCTCCCACAATGCTTGACTGCTGTAGATGAGGTTGTTCTGCCATGCTGAAGCTACAATGGAGTGATTCCCCCCAGTACTCCCTCCCCTGCATCAGTTGCTTGTGTGCCGCATAAGAGCACTGGAAAGGACGGTTCTGGCCCCCGGGCCTTATGATTAACACCCCTACCCTACAGGGTCTCTGTAAATCGGCTGCAACCTGATGGCACTTTCCACTACTATAAAATATTATGTGGATTGTGTTCTGTGTATTTGCATATTTATTTGGTTATTAGTCTTTTATACCACCCTCACCTCAAGTGCGCTCAGTTCTTTCGTTCTTTTAATTTTTAATGGTTCCTTTGATGGAAAAATATTTTTATTTGAGAACAGGGGCAGTGATTTGCACCAAATCCCCCCTTCCAGTGCAGACCCCCCCATCCGCTCTGCTGTTCCTCCAGAGCTGGTGAACCCCCAGGAAAAAAATTTCAGGGGGTCTCAATGGGCTGCAGAAAGAAGGGGGAGTGGGAAAGCCTGACTCTGCCAAGTCCACTGGTTGGATACATGTTTTTCAGTGAAGCCCGTCTCCATGTTTGTTTATTAATTCATTTATTTATTTATTTACTGTATTCTCATTGACACTCAAAACAGATTATACAGAATAAATTGATAATGGCCTATAAGAAGAAGCATCTAATAAGCACAGTGTGGGTTGACACAGTCCATCTGAGGAGACCCTGATAAGCAATATACTACAACAAGGATTACCAAAATCTGAGTACTGCATACTAGGCATGATACGAAGTGTGGATATAATGAATAAAATTGGTATTACATCATCAGAAAACAATGAAATGACAACAAGATAATACAGGGCAGTGAACTATATAGTGGTATAATCCACAGTCCACAGTGGTACACATGACAGTATAATTCAGTCCCTTTCCCTCTATAAAGGGCCTTCCTGAACTATTCTGTTATAAATATGTAAGTGCCATCAAGTCACAATTGACTTACGGCGGCCCCAGCAAGGGGTTTTCAAGGCAAATGAGGAGGAGAGGTGGTTTGCCATTGCCTTCCTTTGCGGAGTCCTTCTTAGTGGTCTTCCATCCAAGTACCAACCCTGCTTTGCTTCCAAGATCTGACAAAATCAGGCTACACCATGCTGCCTTCCCTCCTTTTGTTACAGCGCAGACCTATTGCCTTTATAGAAAAGCTCTCCAGAGCAACTCCATTCTACACAGTTTTCAGAATGACTGGAGCACAAGGGCCCTCCCGACCTCTTCAGACAGTCCATTCCAAAAGGTAGGAGCCACAACAGAGAAAGAATGTGTACAGACTGTTGTTGAACTTGGCCATTAGCAGCCATAAATTATTGTAAAATCTAGAAATATATGAATGTGTTAACCAGCTGTGCACCCGCCAAATTTGAAAAAAAATGAAATTGCATAGGCCTGCTATTTTCCGTTTATTGCTTTTTATTCACTTATTCAGAGGCCCTAGGGAACAGCATTAAGAGCCCAGTTGGGGTGTGCATGGGAAGAGGGAACCAATAGAAATGCCCCTCCCTCTTCTAAAGAATGAAGTACTGTTAAGTCTTTAGAACTGTGTAGGTAGATAAATGCTGCAGTATGGATTATATTTTTATTTAACTTTTTATTTAACTTTCAGTTTATAGACCGCTCACCCCCTAAGGACTCTGAGCGGTTTACATTGTACAATTATTAATTACATTACCTTACTAGGGCCACACACACAATGAGGGGAAGGGACTACCTATCAGGCACCCGTGGCAAGGTCTTAGTTGTTGTTGTTTCTTACGGAGGTTCTTCAATCCGGGCGACGGCGTTTTTTGGCGCAGGTCTTCCTTTCGGTCGCAGCGACTCCTTCCGGGTATGGACCCACAGCGCATGACGGCGTGTGCTACCGCAGCCGGCCTCTGTCCCAATTGGCTCCAGCCTGCTGTGTTGCCCTGCCGCTGTGCTTCGCCGGCCCAATCTCCACTCGAGCTGCTCGCCTCACCACCATTGCTGCCGCTGCCATGTTTCGCTGCCGCCGCCATGTTTCGCTGCCGCCGTCACTCCGTTTCTCAATCACCACCACGCCACCACGAAGGGAAGGAAGGGTGCCCCCCCCGCTTTAAGAGCAGGTACCCATTCATCCACCCGCTGGGTGGGCGGGAGCTGGGACATGGACCAGGAGCTCACCCTGGCCACGGTGGGACTCGAACAGATGGAATGCAGGCTTGATTTAAGCAAAAGTCTAATTGCTATTTTAACCTGAACTACAGGCACACTCTTTATATCTGGCCCAGGAGGGACAAGTTCCCACATCCCATCTAAGAAACAAAAGGGAAGTGATGGACAGGACTAGCCGAGGGATGCAGTCCAGGATCTTTCCATTCCTGGAAACATTAAGAAGCATCATTTGACAAGACTGTCCTCACATCCTAGTATTCATACTACAAGAGTGATCAACTTGTCAGGGGACTTGAAGTTGGAGATGTTTCGCATTCTCTGTCTAGAAGCTACATTGGCCTTATCTTCAAGCGTGGAATGAGCATTCTGACTTAAGTATCTGTGGAAATGCCCAGCCAATTTAAGGAATCTGCCATTAAAATTCCAGTCAAGGAATCTTACATGCACCTGTAGCTCACCTTACATGAGTGAATAATTACACAACATGATATTTATGAGCAGGAGAGCTTTTCCTGGAGGACTTCCATGTTCAGGAACAGAAGGCCTTTTGCTTCTGCTTCACCTGCTTGTTGAGAGCTGATGTTTTATGCATTGCCTTCTCTTACAGGTAATCTCTTGCCGATTATAGTCAGAGATATGGTCAGGCTGATTTTCCAGCTTAAATAAAGCCCTGTCTTTTACTTTAAAAACAGTTGTGTCACACCCTTGTGTTAAAAATCAAGCATAAAAAAGAAGGATAGTGATGAAAATCTCTCCTTTCCTCTGTGCAGATATGGATGTTAGAGATGGCAGGGTTTATTCACAATCGCCAATACCTTATCGACTATTAATCTTGAGATTACAGTTGGTAATGAACACCTCTGTAGGTAAATGGATTTCTATTTCAAAGTAATATTTTCATTACCTTTGAAACAGAGCATGAAAGATCACCCTTAATGCATTTATCTGTTCATCCAAACTGTAATTTAAATGGAAATATTTTTACAGGTCATATAGCCAGCTGTATGACTGTAAAGACATGATAAATCCACCAAGCTTTAAACATAGCTATCTTGAAAAGAACCAAGTCTAAACCTTGCTAAGGCATTAAAGCTAGCAAGATCTTAGCAACCTACAATTCCCTTACTTATCTTGACCTCAGCTGGTACAAATGTAACAAATGTATACTTAAGGGTGCATGTTTCCTCCTCTTGATCCTAATTCTGGCCCCTACTAATGGCTTATAGGGTAGGGTTCTTTTGTTGCTGTTCGTTATAGCCCTGGAAGAGGGTCACATTGGGAGACCTCTGGCATTACTCATGCACCGCTTGTCAGCACACAGACTGGAGCAAGATTACTAATACAGCTGTCTAATTTTGCTGAGCCGGTTGATGTAAGCAGTTGCACATTTGCTGCCTGCTCAACCAGAAGCCAACCTATTGGGGATTAAAATAAAATAACAGAGGCTACAGCTCTTTCTTCTACACCCAATGCAGTTGTGAAAAAAAATGCTGGAAGGGACACACTTTCCTTGCCCTATGTTAATGCACAAGACAGATCTAGGACCTGTTTATCGCAATGTGTTGAATGGGACTACTGTGTACGCCTGGACCATGGATGCTGGACTTTCAGGCAGGCCAGTTAACTCACACCCACTGCCTAGGGCTGCACAGAGATGGTGACAACTGGCATTGTGCAAACAGGAGCCAAGCTTGAAATTATAGCCAGGCTCGGGGAGAAAGATGGAATGTAAACATTTTAAATAAATTAAATCCTTCCTGAGTCCTACATTCCCTCTGAAATCTTGTCGCTGCTTCTTCTCCTGCCCTAATCTATTACATTTTATCCCATTGTTCCTCCAAGAAACTCAGCGTGCACCTCCTCCATTTTATCCTCACAAAAGCCCAGTGAGTAGGATTGCCAGGGTTGCCTCCCACCAATTGCCACTTCTGCCCACTGCTGCTCAACGGTGGGAGAAAAATTAAAATACTGCTGGCCTTTGTACCAGTACATCACTTCCACGTATGAGCCGGAGGTGACTACGCGTAGCTCTAGGAAACACACTGTTCCTACAAATTCCTAGAGTTACCCATTGTCACTTCCAGGTTGTGCCAGGAGTGACATCAGTGATATCGCATGCCCCCTATGTCTCCACCCCCAACCCTCCAGTAAGACAGGTGAAGCTGAGAGGTAGAGACCCGCTCGGGATCACCAAATGAGCTTCGTAACATTCTGAGGCCATGCAAGCAAACCAAGAATATAACTCTGCTTCTGGGGAAATTTGTCACAATTGCGGTTGTTCGAGTAGGAAGAGACGTAATATTTTCTCAGTCTTCCAACTGTTGGGAATAAGGGAACAAAATATAGTGCTCCTCATCTATCCCTTCTCCCCAATAGGAATATTATGGGGAAACGTATTTTTAAGACTGCCAAAGTCATTATCACATTTGGCAATGCCAGCTGCCCTCCTAAAGTCCC
>NW_015167092.1:90555-114285 GCF_001447785.1 Gekko japonicus | reverse complement strand
CTTTCCTCCCACAGCTTTTGCCTTTGGTGCCTTCTGCTGTATGAAGACTTCTATAGAAAGAGGAGAAGCTTTTCTTATGATTTTATGAGGGTACTTTGCTAGTTTGTACTTGATCTATGAGGATACATTATTTGACTGAATTATATTTTAGCAATACAGCCAAGTTCAGCAATGACAGACCCTTGATTCTGGCCTCGAGAGGTGCCATCTGGCTTCCCAACTGCCAGTCTAGAGGTGAAAAAAAAAATGATATGCAGAAAGATGCATCTGTAGCAACAAAACTTACTGACAGCGCAGTTTAGAATGTTGGGTGCCGGCCCATCAAAATGGTCCTTAAGGAAAGCTAGTTGCTGATCACAGTAATAAAGCACTTGTTGTCTCTAATAATATGCAGAATGCATAACTGCACTACATCCTGCGGCAAAACCATTTTGAGGATGATGATGATGATGATGGTAGTCTGCCTCTCTCACAGGGACCCAAGATGGATTACAAGTATGTAGTCTGTCACTGTGATACCAAAATGGAGGGGGGGACCCAATAAACAATGAGGTACAGAAGACATTCGTGAGACTAGGAGAAAAACTTAAGAGAAGCCTTGTTGGATCAGGCCAATGGTCCATCCAGTTAGGGTTGCCACGTCCTACTTGGCTGCCAGCAGGGGCTCTGGGGGGCATTCCTTGATGACATCGCACAGAAGTGATCTCATCACGTTGGGGATGCAGCCCCTTGGAAGGCGCCAGCAGCACCCGCTTGCAAAACACCATTTAAAGATAGTGTTCCCTTTAAATGGTGTTTTGCGAACGGGAACTGCCCACGCCTGAACTCCAAGCAGCGAATTCAGAGCTTCGAGTTCAGGTGTGCAGCCAGCAGCCACCCCTCTCCCTCCCCTCCTGCAAGATTTAACGGGCCCTCTCCAGCTGATCAGTGGGCCACATGCTCCTGCTGATCAGCTGGAGGGCCTTTTAAATCTTGTGGGAGGAGAGGAAGAGGGGTGGCTGCCAGTGGTCATTGTTGGGGGCAGGGCTTCCCCCCACCGGCCAGCTGGCTGCTGGCGGGCAGGAGCCTGTAAAATCGGGGGATCTCCCACCCCCACCTGGGGACTGGCAAGCCTACATCTAGCCCAAAAACCTGTGTCACACAGTGTCCAAATACCACCTCTGGTTAGTAACATCTGAGCTGAACAGTACGGCTGTCAGTTCTAGCCCCGCGTTGGTGTGAGCTACTAGCCTTGTCCCTAGCTCGCCGTCCACCCAGCGGTTCGAAAGCTTCGGCGAGTAGATAAAATGGGTATCACCCCTTAGAGAGGGTGGGCACACCAAAGACCGGTGGGGGAGGTGTTAGCCGGCGACCGGAATGCTCAGCTCGCGAGATTGTAAGCCTAAGAAAAAATCTCTGACTCCAAAGCCTGTAATGGGCGATTCCGGCCAGGCGGTGGCAGTGCGGCGCTGCAAGACCTGGAGAAGCTGACGTCATCTAGCCAAGCTGAGGTGACGCCGACTGAATACGTCTGACCCTGCAGCTGAACAAACCCTCGCTGACTGTGAAGTGTGTGATTAAAAAGATATATGTTGTCCTCCTTTACCCCCATAAATCATTGTTAGTCTTGCGTTGAATGAGTAACTGTAAATCGCTCAGAGCCAGCAAGCTCTGCAGGATTGAGCGATTAATAAATTGAAAGATTAATATTATTATTACCAGGTGCCATCAGAAGGTCCACCAGTGGGGCCAGCATTCCAAAACCCTCCCACTTTGGCTCCCCAACCACCAGGAATACAGAGCATCACTGCCCCAGACATAGTGTTCCATCTGTATCTTGTGGTTAATAGCCACTGATGGACTTCTGCTCCATATGTTTATCCAATCCCCTCTTGAAGTTGTCTATGCTTGTAGCTGTCACCACCTCATGTGGCAGTGCATTCCATGTATTAATTACTGTTTGGGTGAAGAAGAACGTCCTTTTATCTGTTCTAAACCTACTGCTCATCAATTTCATTGAGTGCCCACAAGTTTTTGTATTGTGAGAAAGGGAGAAAAATACCTTCTCTATCCCATGCATAATTTTGTAAACTTCAATCATGCCACCCCTCAGTCGTTGTTTCTCCAAGCTAAAGAGCCCTAACCTCTTTAACCTTTCTTCATAGGGAAGGTGTTTCATCCCCTTAATCATTTTAGTTGCCCTTTTATGCACTTTTTCCAATGTTATAATATCTTTTTTTGGGTATGGTGATCAGAACTGCGCACAGTATTTCAAATGAGGCTGCACCATAGATTTATACAGGGGGATTATGATACTAACTGATTTGCTTTCAATCCCATTCCTAATAGAAGAAGAAGAGATTGGATTTATACCCCACCCTTCACTACCCAAAGGAGTCTCAGAGTGGCTTACAATCTCCTTTCCCTTCCCCTCCCCACAACAGACACCCTGTGAGGTAAGTGGGGCTGAGAGAGCTCTTTCGAGAACAGCTCATGAGAGAACAGCTCTGAAAGAACTTGTAACTGTCCCAAGGTCACACCAGCAGCTGCATGTGGAGGAGTGGGGAATCAAACCTGGCTCTCCCCAGCATAGCATTTGCCTTTTTTGTTGCAGTTGCACACTGAGTTGACAACTTCAGTAAGTTATCTCCCATGACTCCAAGATCTCTCTCTTGGTCAGTTACTGCCAGCTTGGATCCTATCAATATATATTTATAGATAGGATTTTGGGCTCCAATGTGCATTATTTTGCACTTGCCCATGATGATGCCCCATTTTGCAACAATGACTCCCACTAGCCAAGTCTCAACAGATCCCTCTGGAGCTCCTCACAGTCCTACATGGTTCTCATCACCCTGAACAACTTATTGTCATCCGCAAACATAGCCATTTCACTACTTACTCCCAATTCCAAACAAGTTTAAAAGCACAGGACCTAGTACCTGCAGTACCCCACTGCTTACCACCCTCCACTGTGAAAACTGCCCATTTATACTCAATCTTTGTTTCCAGTTAATTAACCAGTTTTTAATCCCCAAGATGACGTGTCCTCTTATCCCATGACTACTGAGTTTACATAGAAGCCTTTGATGAGGAAAATTATCAAAATCTTTCTGGAAGTCTAGGTAAATAACTTTTTCTGGGTCACCCTTGTCCACATGTTTGTTTACCCCCTCAAAGAACTCTAACAGATTAGTGAGACAAGATTTTCCCTTACAGAATCCATGCTGATTCTTCCTAAACTAGCTACCTTCCAGTCCTCAGGAACAGAGGCAGATTTTAGTATTTAGTATATTTTTGTCAGGAGATCCACAAGTTCACATTTCCTTTCTTTCAGAACTCCAGGATGTATGTCGTCTGGGCCTGGTGATTTGTCACTTTTTAATTTGTCCATCCGTCATAGGACCTCCTTTCTCGTCACTTCAGTCTGACTCAGGACTTTCAATTTCCCTCCTGAAATTGGCAGTTCTGGACAAGCATCTCCCATTTTCGACAGTGAAGACAGAGGGGAAAAAGCATTCAGCTTCTCTGTCATTTCTCTATCATCCTTTTACCCTCGGTCATCCACTGCCTCCCTGGGTTTAAATCCCAACAATACCATGAAGCTTGCTGGACAAATTACTCTCAGCCTAGCTAGGGCTGGTAACAGTCTGGAAAAAAATGTCTTGCCTCTTCAACAGACGCTTAATGTGTGGGAAAGGGCATCTGAAGCTTTACATGACACAGAAGTGAATTACACCACCTGATAAATAACATCCCATTAAGCCTCTCTTAAAGGGGCCTAGCCTACCTAACAGGATTGTTGTGAAGATAAAAAGAGGAAGAACCAAGGAACTCCAAGGAAGAAGGGAGAGATGCACTAGACTGTACATAATTGTTCTATTCATTGACTAGAATATGACATGGTAAAACACATTATGCTATGTTTTATTCATCTTACAACTGTAAAACTATAAAAGATGGATCCAATTAACTATCAAATATAGCACCATGTTCATTCTGTGAAATATGAGTACAGACATACACAAAAATCTAATCTTTTATAAATCTTAGAAGAGTCTGCCGGATTGTATATTTTTCATTTCAACATATTTTAATCACATTGTATCAATCAAAGATCAACAACAGTGGAAGTTGTGCATTTTGATTTTTCAACTAAAGGAAAGAATCAAATGAATGTCAAATTACTAACAGATGATTAACACAGTAGTTTCATAACTACAATATGACTTCACAACTGTGGTATACTGCAATTTTCTACCAAGTAAAACTGTGGTATTAATGTGCATAAGGCTTCTTATTTCCACTCCTAAAACTACCTGTCCTATACTCCTTCTTGGGTATCTCACCAGGATCCCAAACACAGTATAAATCTCCTGATTTTTAAACAATGCTCTCTAGGGTTGCCAGCCCCCAGTTCCCAGTGGGGGTTCCCTCAATTTTGGGGGCTTTGATCTGCCACTGGCAAGCTGGCCAGTGAGGGAAATCCCACCCCCAATCAGGGATGTCATCACACAATGTCCCTGGTGTGATGACATCAGCCGGAAGTGACATCATCACATTGGAAATGTTGTGTGGCAACACTCTGGGAAAGTTCCACTTTAGTTATGAGGGCACCAAATGAGCAAATTTAACACTGAAGAGCAAAGAAGTATACACAAACTGTTGTCCATACATTCTCATATATAAAACAGGCAATAAGGGAACACAGTAGGACAACTATCACTGAAACCGTTGGCTGGACCTACTGCCTTGCAGCCACCATCTCTCATTTGCAACCGCTTTGTTCATCCCAGCCACCATGATTCAAATACTACCAATGGTATACAGCCAAGACAGCTGTAATAAATATATGTTTAAAAGCGGGGCACACAGAAATACTTGCAAGAGGCATTTCATTTTCATTTTCCCTTCCTCCATAAATTTTTTTTTAATTTTACAAAATTTAAACCCTGCCTTTCTGCCCTCATAAAGGCCATCAAAGCATCTAACAAATTAAGAACATACATACAGCTTTCCCAAAGCTTTCCCATTCTCAATTTTTTTTTAATTTTACAAAATTTAAACCCTGCCTTTCTGCCCTCATAAAGGCCATCAAAGCATCTAACAAATTAAGAACATACATACAGCTTTCCCAAAGCTTTCCCATTCTCAATTTTTTTTTAATTTTACAAAATTTAAACCCTGCCTTTCTGCCCTCATAAAGGCCATCAAAGCATCTAACAAATTAAGAACATACATAATAAAATCACATATTAAAAACCATTAAAACCAACAGAAACTAAAACAACAAAAACCAGAGTAAAAATACATACAAAAATATGAGATCAACAATTAAAATACTGGGCAGAAAGAACAAATCACTGAGGAAATGCCAAACAAAACAAAAAAGGCTTCACCCACTGGTGAAAGGGGGCAGAAGTATTCCAGGGGAGACAGTTCCAGAGTTTTGGTGCCATGATTGAGAAAACCTCTCCTAGGTTGCCACCTGCCTAATCTGAGAAGGCGGAGGCACTCAAAGCAGGTCCTGGGAAGATGACCTCAGTGGTCAGGTGTACTCATAAGGGAGTAGGGAATCCTTTAGGTATGTTGGTTTTGAACCATATAGAGGTTTAAAGGTCAGCACCAGCACCTTGAGGTGTGCCTACAAGCAAATTTGGGTGCCAGTATAGATGGGCCAAGACTGAAGTGATGTGGTCCCTACTGCCCACTACTGTCAATATCATGGTCCCTTAGCACCCACTACAATCAATATATACTGTCAGCATTCTGCACCAATTGAAGTTTCTGAGTGCATGGCAGTAATTTAATTTAGAAAGGCAACAGGTAGCTAACCAGTTGAAATTGGTAAAAGGCACTCCTGGCCGCAGCTGCCACCTGCTTATCCAGCAGTAGGCCTGAATCCAAGAGCACCCCCAGACTAGAGACCTATTCCTTAAGGGGAGTGCAACCCCATCCAGAACAGGTGGCACCTTAAAATGTTCCATTCACCAACAGCACTCCAGTCTTTTCAGGATTAAGCTTCAGTTTATGACCCTGCATCCACTCTAAAACTGCCTCCAGGCACCAGTTCAGGGTTTCTACAGCATCCCTGGGATCAGCCAGAATTGCAAGACAGAGCTAAGCTTCGTCCACATATTGGTGGCAAACCAGTCCAAATCTCTGGATGACCTCAACCACCAGTTTCATGTATGGACCCCACAGGCCAAGGGGCTGAGCAACAGTCCCTCAGCACCAGTGTTCCCTCTAAGGTGAGTTAGTGTGAGCTAGCTCACAGTTTTTTAGCCTCCGGCTCACACATTTTTGTCTTAGCTCAGGAAGGATAGCTTCAGAGCAAACTAATTTATGCGGTAGCCAAATCACCTGCTCACAACTTTAATGCCAGGAGCTCACAAAGTAGAATTTTTGCTCACAGGACTCCACGGTTTAGAGGGAGCATTGCTCAGCACCACCTTCTGAAACCTATCCTCCAGTTAGGACCAGAACCACCACAGAACGGTGCCTCCCAAACCCAGTCTAGATAGGTGGTCCAGAAGGATGCCATGATCCTTCTGAAAACTGCTTAGAGGACCAGAAGAATCAACAGAATCGCGCTTCTTCTATTCATCTCCCAGAGTAAGTCGTCCACTGGGGCAGCCAAGGCTTTTTCAGTCCTTCAACCAGGCCTGAAACCAGACTGGAAGGGATCTAAACAATCTGCTTCATCCTGGAAAGCTTGAAGTTGTCCATCCACCCATTTGATCACTTTACTCAAGAATGGAACTTTTGAGGCTGATCGATAAGGGGGGCCAGGGTAGGTTTCTTTAGAATGCACTATAACCTGTTTCAAGGTTGGAAAGACCACACCCTTTCTCAAGGAGGCATTAACTACCTCAGGCACCCTCCTGCAGATTTAAGGAAGGGCAAGAGGTAGGCCTCAGACTTCCAAGGATCCTGTCCACATCCTTGACTGAATATATTGAAAAGCATCTCAAACAAATGGACAAGTCAGCACCCTGGCACCATCTGAGCTTATCACTGTTAAGGTTTAAACTACTCGCTGGAATTGATACGAGAGATTTTATCTGCAAAGTGCTGAGCAAAATGGTAATAGTAGTCCTTCCCCTCCAGCAGGCCAGGTCCCATCATGCCTCTGACCACCTGGAATAGCTCCACTGGCCTACATGGTACAGACACAATGCTAGCAGAAAAGTGTTGTTTCTTTGCTACCACCACCACCATGGAAAAAGCTTTCAAATGAGCTTTTAGCCCATGTGTTATTGGATTCATTCCGAGTCTTCTTCCACTGTCATTCTAGACATCTCCCTTGTCTTTTCATCAACCAAGTCCCTCAGTAAAGCAAAGGGCTAACCGAGTTCTAACACTTGAGATAGGGTGCCTGGGAGTGAACGTCTCATGAACTTTACATATCCATGTTCATTGTCACCAAACAGCCTGCAGAACAGGCATGAAGCGTCAACTCTATCTTTGGATTTTCTCTGACTGTCACCAGTTCATGTTGCTTTTCCCTTTACAGAGAAACAAAAGTGATTATAAAGTTAGAGCTGAAACCCAAATCACACCCATCTCTTATAAAAATAGCAAATCATTAATGCATCATCCTAGACATCCTATTAAATATATTAACAACATGCAATTACACATTCAAAAATTATATGTTGTTACTAGGATGTCTAGGATGAAGCATTAAACATTGGCTATTTTTAAACACTGCACATTTTAAGTACTTTTTTTCCTCCTAGCGCTCTCTCTCTCTCTCTCTTTGCATTTGCGTTTTTCTTTTTGTAGCATACCCAAAACAAAGCCCCTCCTCTTGGTTCCCTTGGCAAAAACGTTGATCCATTTTCTTGTTTCTCTGTCCCCTGAATTGCTGCAACATTCTCCTCTGTGGTGTTCCATTTTCACCATTCAACCCCCACATCTAGGGTTGCCAGCTCAGGGTTGGAAAATACCTGGAGGTTTTGGGGGTGGAGCCTGGGAAGGGCAGAGTTTGGGGAGGGAAAGGACCTCAGCAGGGTATGATGCCATACCGTCCCCCCTCCAAAGCAACCATTTTTCTCCAAGGGAGCTAATATTGAGCATCTGGAGATCATTTGTAACAGCAGGAGAGCTCTAGGTGCCACCTGGAGATTGGCAACTCTACCCTCACCTCTATCTATAACTCAGTAACCAAAATTATTTAACTCATGTTCTTACTACAATGACTTCCACACATCATCCAGTATTAAACCACTGTTACACTACCATACACAACCAGTTTGCCATGTTCACACAGGATAGTCCACTTGCTAATGATTGTCATAGGCTGTGATCAGACGTGCAGTTTGATCCAGTGTGGCCATGCTTCCAATTGATGTAGGGTTTTTTGTAACAGAGAGTTTTAACCAGACCTGCTTCAATGTGCTTTCACCCCATAGTTGATCAGACACGGCAGCCATGAAGTGAGGCGGTCAGGCATTTTTATAAAAACATCTGTCTTTTGAGCATGTGCATAAGCATTTATGGGAAGCAGCGCTTCAAACTCCTGGCAGAATGGCGGTAGCCAGTGGCCGATAAGATTGCTGGAGAAGGCTGTTGGGATATGTAGATCAGCGTAGGGAAACTGTTTTTGAAACTGTGCTTTTGATAAATTCAACATTTCAAAGCTGGAGGGAGGGAACAGAGTTTGGAGAAGCTCCCGTGAGAGAGAGAGACAGATAGACAGACGGAGGTGCAAATATGCAGTTATGCACACCCTGCTAACTGCCTCACACAGCCACCTTAGTTCAGGGAAGGGACAGGCAAGGTGGCAGCTCTAGAGGGAGCTTTCTCCAGTTCAGTTGGGGACGAGAGGGGTGAATGGAAGAAGAAGAAGAAGAGATTGGATTTATACCCCACTCTTCAGGAGTCTCAGAGTGGCTTACAAACTCCTTCCCCTTCCCCTCCCGACAAACGACACCCTGTGAGGTAGGTGGGGCTGAGAGAGCTCTGGCAGAAATTGCTCTTTTCCAAGAACAGATCTGACAGAACTATGGCTTGCCCAAGGTCATCCAGCAGGTGCAAGTGGAGGAGTGGGTAATCAAACCCGGTTCTCCCAGATTAGAGTCCGCGCACTTAACCACTACACCAAACTGGAGTGGGAGGAGGAGATGAAATGTACAAGTAGTGCTTTACAGCGCATATCCACTTATGCACACATCAGTAACTCGGGGGGGGGGTGAAACAGGAAGTGAGCAACCTGACTTCCCAAAAGGCTTCAAACCCTGCAAGAGAGTGATCAGACATTTGCAGAAGCATTGTGAAACCAGTAGGATCTGTAAAGACCAGACTTTCTGTGGTGTTGGGACACTGGGGGTGAGCACGGGGGGCTGACAACTGCAGGACAGGAGCCAGATGTTGCCATCTGATTGAGTACTCCAAATCTGTTTGGGAGGAGCAACAACAACAGATCAAGGTGCTCATCTGACAGCACCCACAGAGTAGCAATACTGAAGCATCCAACTCCCAGATCCAGCACAAACTCATTATTACCTTCAAAGATACAAAATTTCTGAAAATTTTGAATTCATCTCTAAAACATGGAAATTTGGGGGGGAAACTGAAATTTATTTATGCATTTATTTATTTTGATTATATCCAGTACTTATTTTCCTGTCAAGCCTAAACCAATGTTGCTGCTTTAGCAACATAAAATGCATCATTTATAACTCAATTAGCCTATATATTTGTATTATTGGCATATTTATGGAATGTAAAAGTATAAATGCCTTAATTTTCTACAACAAAATGGCCAAAAAAACCCTTGAGATAGAGCTGCAGACCACTGTACTTTTTGCTACCGTAGCACATATCACTCACTCCAAAAGAAGAGTGTATGAGTGAGAGAGTGTGTGTGTGTAGTATATGTGTTCTTTTCAGTGTTCTCCCAAATTCCATTTTTTCTGAGAGAAGAAAACTATCTTTAAAAAGTTAATTAATTTCAAAACAAACAAATCATTTGAGTTTTTTCTTCCCAACAGTCCCAAAAAACCTGAATGCCATACATTTGAGTGAATAAAACCTTGTATTTAAAAGCATGCTGTTCATTTCAAAAACAAATAAAATATCTTAGGATTTTCCTCCAGTACTCTCCAGAATTTCCACTGAAAAACATGGGGGTGGGGGTCAGTCTTTCACTCAATACATTCTGAGTGTGGAAACCATTGCCTTAAAAATAATTTCACTAATCAAAAGGGAAAAAAATCATAGAATTTTTTTCAATGCACTAAAAAAAAATCCAAATTTTTAATCATAAAAATGTTCTGTGAGGGCTTTTTGGCTACTTTTAATGTTGTTTTTTCTCCAAGCCCTCATGCCTCTACTTTCAACCCTCCCACCTTTCATATCTTGATACGATAGTCCTCAAATTTCTTTCCTCCACCTCCACCGCCCAATCATCTGAAAATTTCCAGTTCCCTTAAACAACTCCACCTTTTTCTTACTGGCTGCCTTTTCATGCCTAGTAATTCCTTTACCATCTCTCTCACCTCTTCCAAATCCTTTCTGAAACATCACCTCTTCCATAAAGCCTTTGGCACAATTCCTTAGTTCCCTTAACCTGCAGAACTAAACTTTACCAAAGTGCACACAAATGATGACTTAACTAGATGTGACATGGGAGAAAAGATCTCATGCTGTGTGGTTGTTGTTGTTTGCCTTTATTATTTACATTGCAAATAGAAAGCTGCAGGGAGCCCGATTTGTTGTCTCCCTTGAACTGAACTCTTGTTTGTAAACTTCTTGGATCTTCTCATACTCTGTAAACCAGGAACTACACTGATGGTGCTATATAAACATATAAATGAATGCAAGTACTTTAAAACCATCCAATTGTTCCTTTACAACCACATATTCACACCTGAATCTGTAATCCTTAGAGATGATAACTGATGAAATCAGTACTGAACTTTATTCATAGCTTTTTTAAAAAGGAACATAATGAATTATAAATGTAGTGATAGAATTTAAAATGTATGTATTAACTTGAGTTCATAGAATCATAGAGTTGGAAGGGATCCCAGAGCCATCTAGTCCAACCCCCTGCACAATGCAGGAAATTCACAAATACCTGCCCCTCCACACCCATAGTGACCGCTGTTCCACACCCAGAAGATGACAAAAAAACCCTCCAGGATTTGTGCCCCACTTTTCTCCTTGATGGGGACGTAAACTGGCTTACAAACATTCTCCCATCCTCCATTTTACCATCACAACAACCCTGCAATGGAGATTAGGCTGAGAGTACGTGACTGGCTGAAGGTCAGCAGCAAGTTACCATGGCAGAGTAATGATATGAACATAGGTCACCTGGATCCTATATTTAACAGTGTTAAGGAAATGGTAATTCATGGAATTGGTCTCCCAGATCCTATACTTAGCAGTGTTAACAAAATGGTAATTTATGGAACAGCCCTCTGATCACATGAGCTGAGTTAGATCTAGAACAAGGCTAGAGTCAACTGTACTAAGATGTTTTGGTTGCTCTTCCTATATTAAAGTTGTTTCAAGTCATTTCTTATTCTGGTAGTCTTTATCTACTACTGACCCCAAAATATCACAAGACATAGATTTATTTATATACTGAACAAGTCAAGGCCAATTACATGGGAGACCTTTAAAGTTTACGCAAACAGACACCTTTTAGCTGTGAAAGACAAACAAGGACAAGCACTGGTGAGCTTCATTAGCCAGGCCAGGAGTCCCCAACCTTTTTGAGCCTGCGGGCATCTTTGGACTTTTGACACAGAGTTGTGGGCAGAGCCACGCAATGACAACCACAATTTGGCTGCCACAGGAGGCAGACCCAGCCACAAAAATGGTTGCAGCAGCTTACTTAGAGTCACAAGTGAACATTTATTTATTTATTTATTTGATTTATATCCCGCCCTCCCTGCGAAGGCAGGCTCAGGGCGGCTCACAGTCATTTATATAAAAATACATTATACAAATATTAAAACAGATAAAACAGTTAAAACCACAACAAAATGCAAAGTGCTAGCAGTGCAAGTAAACAATGGCGGCATTATTTTGGCATCTAGATATAACAATCACCATATTCCAGGGTCCTTGCCAGGCTATCAGATATTACTTTGGTGCTGATGTTAGGGTCAGGGCCACGATGTTACAGGCGCCCCCCTAATCAAAAGCCTGGTGGAAGAGCTCCGTTTTACAGGCCCTGCGGAACTGCAGAAGGTCCCACAGGGCCCTGATGTCCTCCGGGAGCTCATTCCACCAGTGCGGGGCCCTCACAGAAAAGGCCCTGGCCCTCGTCACCACTAACCTGGCTTCTTTAGGGCCTGGAAGGGCCAGATGGTGTTGGGTTCCAGATCTTAATGCCCTCTGGGTAACATGTGAGGAAAGGTGGTCCCTCAGGTAAGCAGGTCCCTGACCATATAGGGCTTTAAAGGTCAAAACCAGCACCTTGAACCGAATCAGGTATGCTATTGGCAGCCAGTGCAGCACTTTTAGGGTGGGCTGGATGTGTTCCCACACAGGAAGGCACAGCAACAGTCACGCCGCTGCATTCTGCACCAGCTGCAGCTTCCGGATCTGGGACAAGGGTAGCCCCATGTAGAGAGCATTGCAGTAATCCAATCTCGAGGTGACCATTGCATGGATCACTGTTGTCATGTCATTGCATTCAAGGAAGGGAACCAACTGCCTAATCAGCTGTAGATGGTAAAAGGCAGACTTTACAGTGGCTGCTACCTGGGCCTCTATCGTTAAGGAGGTGTCCAGGAATACTGCCAAACTCCTAACCTCCATTGCTGGCACCAACAGCACCCCATCAAATCCCCATGTCGGCGAGGCGGTGGGCCAGCAGCTGATGGTTGACCGTATCAAATGTGGCTGACAGATCTAACAACAACAGCGCCGCACCGCCCCGATCCAGATGTCTGCGGAGGTCATCAGTAAGGACAACCAGCACTGTCTCCGTCCCATGTGCCGGGCAGAAACCGGACTGGAATGGGTCAAGGACAGAAGCGTCATCCAGAAAGCTCTGTAGCTGACCTGCCACCGCCCTCTCAATCAACTTGCCCAAATAGGGCAAATTTGACACCGGCCAATAGTTGGCCAATTCAGCCGGGTCCAGAGTTGGTTTTTTCAAGAGGGTGACCATCGCTTCCTTGAGTGCCTCGGGGAACCGCCCCTCCAAGAGGGACTTGTTAACAATCTCCTTCAAGGCACCCGAAACCCCTCGTGGCCCGTTCTAATGAGCCAAGAGGGGCACAGATCAAGGCTGCAGGTGGTTGGGCGTACAGATACGAGCAATCTGTCGACTTCTTCCAGACTTAGCTGGTCGAAACATTCTAAACCCGGACTCGAAGATGCACAAGGGGCCTCGAGTTCACTAACTGTTTCAATTGTGGCGGGGAGGTCGCGGCAGAGCGCCAAGACTTTATCCGCGAAATAGCTCGCAAAAGCCTCACAGCCAATGTCCAATTCCGTAACATTTTGTCTGCCCTGTGGAAGAGCCATCAAAGACCGAATTGTTCTAAATAATTGGGCTGGGCGAGAGATTGCGGACGCAACCCTGGCTGCGTAGAAATCCCTCTTTGCAGCCTTGACTGCCATCTCATAGGATCTCATAAATGTCCTATAGGATGCTCTTGTAGCCTCATCGCGAGCTCGGCGCCACTATCTCTCTAACTGTCTTAGCTCTTGCTTCATCAGCCGCAACCCCTGGCTATACCAGGGGGCCAGCCTAGAGCGAGGGCAGTGTAGTCAAAGACCGAACTGTTCTAAATAATTGGGCTGGGCGAGAGCTTGCAGACGCAATCGTGGCAGCATAACATTCCCTTTTAGCGGCCTTGGCTGCCATCTCATAGGATCTCATAAACGTCCTATAGGATGCTCTTGTCACACTGTTGCGAGCACAACGCAAAAGCAACATTTTTCGAAACATGCATAGCTAATATAATTTCCAATGGCCAATCAGAACTTTTGTTGTTCAAAAGCTCCATGTGACCCCACTCTTTTGTTGTTGTTGTTCAGTCGCACAGTCGAGTCCGACTCTTCGCGACCCCATGGACCAGATCACGCCAGGCTTCCGGTCTTCCACCGTCCTCTGAAGTTTGCTCAATTTCATGTTCGTTGCATCGATGACACTGTCTAACCATCTCATCCTTTGCCGTCCCCGTCTTCTTTGACCTTCAATCTTCCCCAGCATCAGGGTCTTCTCCAGTGAGTGCTCCCTTCTCATTTGGTGGCCAAAGTATTTGAGCTTCAGTTTCATTATCTGGCCTTCCAGGGAACAGTCAGGGTTGATTTCTTTTAGGATTGGCGGATTTGATCTTCTTGCAGTCCAAGGGACTCTCAAGAGTCTTCTCCGGCGCCATAGTTCAAAAGAATCTATTCTTCGGCGCTCGGCCTTCCTTATAGTCCAACTCTCGCAGCCATACATGACTACTGGAAATACCATTGCTTTGACCATGCGGACTTTTGTTGGCAGGGTGATGTCTCTACTTTTTATCATGCTGTTTAGGTTCGCCATCGCTTTCCTCCCAAGGAGCAGGTGTCTTTTAATTTCCTCATGGATCACTGCCTTGTCGTGGTGAGGGGACTTGCGTGGTTCGATGAAGCTGTGGGCTATGCCGTGGAGGGCCACCCAAGACGGACAGGCCACAGCAGAGAACTCAGACCAAGAGTGATCCCCTGGAGAAGGAAATGGCAACCCACTCCAGTATTTTTGCCAAGAAAACCCCATGGACAGTGACCCCACACACTTTCTGAAAATACTTGTTGGGCACCAGGAAAGGTGTTGGCAAGTGCCATGGCACCCACAAGCATTACCCTGGGGACCACTGAGATACGCAACACAACAGAACCGGAGCCATCACTATGAATGCACTGCTCCTTCGCTGCCCCAATTAGCAAATTATGAAGAAATTAGTTTTTAAACAAAACGTGAACTTCACACACTGGAAGGAATATAAGTATCCAAGTTTAAAGTAAAAATTAGCCCTATTAAATTCAATCCCAGCTCCCCCAAATGTGCCTTCTGTGTGACACTGACTGGCTGGAGATGCTTGTCTATCTCCCTCTTTTCACACTTTACGGTTTCTAGTGTTTCAGGCGCCAGTGTATCCACAGCAAGTGCATTTGCTATGGAAATCTGAATCAGCACTGAGCCTTTTATCTTGTGACTTGCACGAGTCACCTTGGCAGAGCCAGACCAGCTTAGATTTGTGTTTTGTTTACTTTGTGTGTGGGGGGGTGTAATTTCTAACTTCTTCCTCTTTTGGGTCCCTCTGGGGAGAAAAGCAGCTTAAAAGCAGCTTGCCTTGCTAATTTCTTCTAAAGGGAAAACAGACACTGCTTGCATCCGCCTTGAATTATTCGTCTAGCTAAGAGAAATAAAATTCTTTCCTGAAGATCTAGAGGACACAGTGAACAACCGTTAGGACCCCTGAGGCTGCGCTCATAAACATCCATGTAAACAAGGCTTCCCATTTACTGTAATTTTTAGGGTAGTCAACACTGGCATGGGAAATTCCTGGAGGTTTGGGGGCCAAGTTTGGGGGGGGGTGGAAGGAAGCTCAGCGGGGGATGTGATCTGATACAGTCTGCCCTCAAAGCTGACATTTCCTCCGGGGAACTGATCTCTATGTTCCTGCTCAGAAATTCTGGAGAAACTGTAAGCCCTGCCTTGGAGTTGGTAACTTTCAGGCAGCAGACTGGTGGATGACAGAAAGGACACAGAGCTCCACCTACCTTTTAAAAGTAAATGGGAAACTTCTTGAACTGGAGAAAACACTTCACATGAAGTGAAGCTCCTATCTAATATAAAGAGCCCCTATATTATTTTGAGACTAATGCTACTCTAAATTGTGCAGAGCTGTATGCCTGATGGGTAATATTATACAATCCAATACAATGATTCATTAGCAAACCTCTAAAATAAAACAAGTTGCTAAACTCTCATAATCAGGAACGTTTAATCTGATATGTTTTCTGTCAAATAACATTTGAAAGGGTTCTTATAACAGCAGAACACAGCAATCTACTAATGTTCTTGGTAATGTTAATTTTCTAATCAAAACATACGACCTTTAATTATCTGTGCCTCCCTTAAGTAAGATAAACTGAAGCTCATAATCAGCAAGACTCCAGTGTTGGGAACTTTAAAGCATATGTTTCCATATCCATAACTCAATAATGATAACATATAGAACAACCATTGGTAGCTGATTCCAGTCTCTCATATGTTTATATCTGGATCTACCAAACTGTTTTATTATGGAAATATTTTGCTTACTGGTGTTTTTTTCATATTTAAGGTATAATGCCATGGCTAGTCAAGTCTGAAATCAGCCTGACTAGGATTGTAAATCAAGTACTAACATGGGTGATTCAAAGAACTGGTGATAGATCAAGATGGGTAGAAGTGAGCAGTGAGCAGTGACTCACTAAAACACATACCCTGCTGCCACAAATTCTGCTGGTCTTTAAGGTGCTTCTTGCTCTTTTCTGTTCAAGAACTGGTATTTACTTAAATTGACATATTAATTGCAGGCACTATTGTGTTTTGAGAACAGCATGACAAAGAACAACTCTGTGCTTAACTATAAAAGCTTTATCTTGCTAATAAAAAATCTACTGAATCCAGGCCTTTCAGAGCTGGCCTGACAGGGCTCAGTTCTTCAGAGGACTGGAGCAAACTGGCTGAAACGGAAAGCAGTATGTCTCTGTTAACTTCAGTGTTTCAAACGGCAGTAAATACTACAAAAATTCAGTACTACAGTCACCATTCTCAGCATATAGTGAAGTCAGCCATCTACTTGCCACTTTTTTTCTTCCACTGTGGTCTTTGAAAAGACTAGATTCAGAAGGTCCGAAGACTCCCAAAACTACAAAGGGTATCTATGAAGGTTTGTCCCCATGGCCGTTGTGGCGTGAATGCCAAAGTCAACATTGGCATGGATGGATCCCAACATGAGCATGGATCCCAACGTGAGGACTTTTATTGGAGAAATAGTATAGACAGATTTGTAAAGGCAGAGTGATCATTGCATCAGTACAAGCAATAATTTCCCAATTTGTAGATGTGTTGCCCTAAGTACTAAACATCATGCTCCAGCTTTGTATAAATATGGGTGTGTGCCATCGAGTCACTTCTAACCGTATGACAACCCTATGAAATAATGATCTCCAGAATTTCCTATCATGAACAGCCTTGCTCAGATCTTGCAAATGGAAGGCTGTGGCTTTCTTGATTGAGTCTACCCAATACCTCTGGGTAGCAAAAATGAGGAACACACACACTGGAAGGGGGATACACTTCTGGGTAGCAGTGTGTGTGAACAAGATCTTGGGGTATGGGTATACTGTAAATTAAATATGAGCAGCCAGTGTGATGCAGCGGCAAAAAAGACTCATGCGATCTTAGGGTATAACAACAGAGGCATAACATCCAAATTGCAAGATGCCATAGTCCCACTAGAAACTGCATTGGTCAGGCCACACCTGGAGTATTTTGTGCAGCTCTGGAGGCCTCACCTCAAAAAGGATGTGGACAGAATGGAGTGCGTACAGAGGAGAGCGATGAGGATGATCAGGGGCCTGGAGACCAAGCCCTATGAGGAAAGGCTGAGGGACTTAGGAATGTTCAGTTTGGAAAAGAGGAGTTTGAGGGGAGACATGATTGCTCTCTTTAAGTATCTGAAGGGCTGTCACTTAGGGGAGGGAAGGGAGCTGTTCCTGTTGGCAGCAGAGGATAGGACTCACAAGAATGGGTTTAAATTAAGGGCGGGAAGGTACCAGTTGAATATTAGGAAATACTTTTTTACAGTAAGAGTTGTGCAACAGTGGAATCAGCTACCTAGGGAGGTGGTGAGCTCCTCCTCACTGGCAGTCTTCAAGCAGCAGCTGGGCAAACACCTGTCAGGGATGCTCTAGGGTGATCCTCACTGAGTAGGGGGCTGGACTAGATGGCCTGTATGGCCCCTTCCAATTCTGTGAGTCTATGATTCTCTCTCATGTTGGGTCTTCCTCTTTTCCTGCTACCTTCAACTTCCTAGAATTATTGCCTTTTTCAGTGAGTCTTGCCTTCTCATAATGTGATCAAAGTACTATAGCCTCACTTTAATCATTTTAGATTCTAGGGAAAGTTCAGGCTTGATTTGCTCTAGAACCCACTTTTTTCCAAGAAAATGCAACAAAAGTAATTTTGGGAAGGCCTGAAGATCTTGACTGTATTTTGATATACCGTGTATTGACTTTACCCTGTACTCTGTTGGATTGATGATAAATGTGTCAATTTGGTATCCCAGGATACCACCAATCCGACATTTTGTTTTCTTGAGTCTAGCATCTAACTGATAAAATCTCCATGACTCCTTTTCTTGACTCTGCTATCTAATTGATCAAATCTCTATGACTGAGTTGTAGTCTCTGCTCTAGAGCAGCAATAGACATTTACATGGAAAGTTCCAATAGTTTCAACAACCTGTTCATTTTCTTTCTGAACGTGGGACTCTAAATTCAGTCGAATAACTTGGGAGAATGACGCTAGAACAGTTGGGGAAAATGTATTTTCAACTATGGTGGATACTCCAGAACTCTAATACTTGATTTCCACAGTAGCAATAATCTCAGGGCCTTGTCAACCAGATGGAGGGGGCACTGAAATATATGTAATAATTACTGTCCTGTCAAAACTAAACTATTGTTGTTGTTGTTGTTGTTATCATCATCATCATCTGTTATATTTCTGGATCGCCTAATCCCAGAGTACACAAGGCTCTGGGTGATTTACAACAGTTAAAAACAATATAAAAGTACATATTAAAATCAACAATGAATTAGTTCTAATATAATAGTCTCCAGGTGGCATCCATAATTTAATACAAAACCTACTCTGGATTGTTCTTCTATCTAGTGGGCAGGTTAGGGAGGGGGCCAAATAGGGCAGAATGGAAGAAAAGAGGATGCTAGCTATGATGAAAAACGTTGCTGTCCTCAACCAAAAGCCTGGTGGAACATCGCTGCCTTACAGGCCCTGCGGAACTGCATTAAATCCCGCAGGGCCCTGATGGAAGTTGGCAGAGAGTTCCACCAGGTTGGAGCCAGGGTTACTGCTTTAACAACATAAATGCCTCAGTTATAACTCACTTACCATATAAAATTGCAATATTTGACATATTTATGGAATTTTAAACTTATAAATGCAAAATAACAAATATACAGTAGCCCCTGCCACACGGGACGGCTGAAACGCGGCTACTCAGAGCCGCTCCAAAATTGAGACGCCGCGGCGGGATCCCACGGATCCCCTGAGCCACGGCGCATCGCTCCCCGGCACGATCAGATGCCGGGGAGGAAACGTCTGATGGGAGGGGGAGGCTGCCGAACTACGCATGCTCGAGCATGCGCAGTACGGCCGGGGGCCGGGATGCGGCGGCACAAGGAAGCGCCGCCGATCCCACAGCCCAGCTTGAGGCGCTCCAGTGTATGCAACCACCTAGATAGGTGGTTCTTTTTTACGCCGCGGTATCTGCATTTGGGACGGATCAGGGACGGAGACGGCATGCTCCCCAGATGTTGAGGTGGGATCGCGCCCATTTGCTCCGTCCCCGTTCCGTCCCACTCCCGGCCCAAATGGGCTCGTATGAACAGGGCCCCAGTACCTGAGAGAAAACTGCAAGTTGATGCGCCTTATGCTACCTTAGCACATGTACCTTAATTTTTGCTATGTGGTTAGAGACAGCTAAATTCTCAATGAAACTTTCAGAGATTCTTCTGAGGCTGTGTTGCAGTTTATGTCCCATCTCCTTCTGTTCTTTTTTCCCCTCCAGCAAGTTAGTTCAATAAAATATTGGATATATGTGTCACAGTAGTCTGAGGGAGAGGTGAAAAGATCAGCCATAAGGTCAACCACAAGTCATGTCAAAGGAACAACAGAAGGTATGCAATAGCTGAAAAACAATGAAAACCCTGCATGCTCCCTTCATGAAGTTTAGGTATCCCTATGGGTGCACAAATGCATCTTGCATTTAAGAGTTGTATAGGACTGCAGCATATCCACCAAGTCTTTAAAAATATTTCTCTCATTCTAAAAGAGAAAATATTTTGTCATTTTTTCAGTACTTTCCCAAATTTCCATTGGAAAAATTGGAGTAGAAGGCCTTGAAAAACTAACTTTAGGGGGCTCTCAGCACACTTTCCCCCTCTCTACTGCCAGTTTGCCCTCTTTGACACAGAGGTTTATGACACCCTCCACTTTAAACACAAATACAAGTTTATTTAAAATAACACCGGGGGACAGGGTTATATACAGGGAGTCGATCAGTTGTCCAGGCTTTCTTTTGTTCCTTTTTTCTTTTCTTTTTAACTTTGGACTGCTCTTAGGACTTTTAGTTTTCTTCCAAACCACACCCTTCCTGCACACTCCTTCTTTTAAATCTCTGTTCTATTGAAGTCTCTCCCACAGTCTAGCATGTCCTTAAACTGCTTTACTTACAGTCAGGGCCAGCCTGAGGTTGTCCTGCACTCTAGGCGAGTGCAGACACCAACCTCCCGGCGGGGTCTGTAGACCATCCCGGCGAAGTCGGTGGGCGCTCCCCACTGCAGCCGCCCCTCGATCTGGCCCAGCTGCTTGGCCAGGAAGCCCGGCGAGTCTGGGCTGACTGGACTGAGCCACGAGCGGCAAGGAGAGCAGCGGCAAGTCCTCTGGCGCGCTCAGCCTTCTCGGCACCACCTGCATCATCTTGGGCGGCGGGCGCATGGGAGGGAGGGCCAGTGCGGCGGACCTCTGGGGCGACTGGGATTGGGGGGGAGGCATCAAGGGACGGGTCTGTTTCGGTCACTTTGCCCCAGAGCCCCTAGCTATACCTTGTGGCTAATAGCCACTGATGGACCTCTGCTCCATATGCTTATCTAATTCCCTTTTGAAGCTGTCCATGCTTGTAGCACCCACCACTTCCTGTGGCAGTGAATTCCATGTGTTAATCACTCTTTGGGTGAAGAAGTACTTCCTTTTATCCGTTCTAACCTGACCGCTCTGCAGTTTCATGGAGTGCCCACGAGTTCTTGTATTGTGAGAAAGGGAGAAAAGTACCTCTTTCTTTACCTGCTCTTTCCCATGCATAATCTTATAAACCTCGATCATGTCACCCCTCAGTCGTCTTTTCTCCAAGCTAAAGAGCCCTAAGCGCTTTAACCTTTCCTCATAGGGAAAGTGTTCCAACCCTTTTATCATTCGAGTTGCCCTTTTCTGCACTTTTTCCCTTAACCACCTTTTCAACTGTTTTCCCCCCTCTCCAGTTCAAAATTGAAGATTCCAAAACCATTACACACTCTCTCTCTCTGCGTCTCTGGTCATGTGACCACTCAGCTGCAGGCTACCTTCCAAGCCACTGCCTACGCTTGTAAACTTTGCTCTGAAATTAAACTTTCCGTTACAAAAACCTTTCCCCCAAAAATTGTATAGTATTTTCCCCTCAAGCCTTTACTTTGCTAGGTAAGAGAACCATCAGGGGGCCAAGGACCCATGGAAGCTTGAAGGAAGTGTCCTTTCTCAGCAGAAGGGGTGTGGCGAGGAGTGTCAGTGCTATGGGATAACCAAGACCTGGTCTTGGGGACTCTGGACAAAATGCCACCAGCTGTCCTTCACACACAAATATGTATACATGCTCAGTCACACATGCCCTCTCTCCTGGAAGAGGACCAGAGTGGAACTGGTGCATACCTCAAATCACTTTCATACACACTGATCATTTTGTACAACACAAACGTTTATATGCATACACCAAACCATGTTTATAAGTAAGGAAATAATCCACTATATTATAAAGAACTCGGCACCATTAGTATTTTTAATTAGCTGCTTTTCATTTTCTTACAAGTTGGCTGCTGCCCCAAAACCTGCCTAATGGGTAGGTAACAGAACATTTCCCTACTTAGCTTCCACTGAAAATGGAGATATGGTTTACTGCGTGTATTGCTTCTAGCGTATCCTGATTCCACAGCTTTGAATTTTTGCTGCAGATGAATTTTGTAGAGAAATTGCACCAAACCAATACATATTCGTACTTTGAATGGGTGTGCACACACCCATGGTGATCCCAGTTTGTGACTTTCATGATTTTTATAAGACACCTCTCTAGACACATTTTGGAGCAAATAAGCACTGATAAAACAGTGTGAAATAAAAGAGAGCTGCAATGTCTACCTTAGCCTTGAAACTTTAGCTGAAGGCACTATGAAATCAATGTAGCTGCTTGAGGATACTCTGATTATGCTGTGAAAACATTAAGCTTTGTTCATATTAATGGAAGTTCAAAAGAATGTGATGATTATATTGTTGGATGCTGATGATACTTTTAATTGATGTGACATACATGGGATTTAATGGAGTTTGCAGTGTTTTTGTTTAGAACCGATCTGCATGTCACATTTTCTTAGGTATGGAACAACTCCCCAACCATATTTCCTGTGTCCTGATTACTTGCAAGTGTAACCACCTTTTATCCAGACGTACACAACAAGGGGTGGTATGGGACTAGTAGTCTAAGACAGCAGATGGGACATGAATTGCAATATGGAAGGCAATGAGCATCTTTAGCCAACCCTCAGCAATGTGTATTAAGATCACACTGCAACACCAGATGTTCATGGAAATCATGATCACCTGCTGTTTAGCTATAGCAAAGATTTATTTATTTATTTATTTACTGGATTGTGTTCTGCTTTTGGAGTGGAATCCCCATCACGACATCTGCAATATGCAGCAGTTTCCAGATAACATTTCAGTTTAAAAACTGAAACCATAATATAAATAGATCTGTGAGAAGAGACACGAGTAGGGTGAGATGAGAAGGGATTGGAAACAGCATTTTAAAATATGGAAATGAAAAAGAACCAAAAAAATCCTAGAAACAAACATTTAAACAAGCAAGCAAACAAACCACCAACTGCTCATTCATGGAAGAGAATTAGTTCTTCTAAAGATGGAGTAAGGGAGAGAATAGGAGGCAACTTGAGCTGATGTAGAAGCAAACATGTGGTGATGTCTTGTCCTGCCTGTCTCTCCTGGGCTTCTTTCATAGGGCAGCAGGTCTTACCCAGCCACCTTTCCAAATAGGACTTGATCTCCAGACCCCCTCACCATCTAAGTTGCCCTCCTCTGGGATCCTTAGTTACTATTCCATCAGCGTAACAACAATTCCTCTGGCAGAATGGCATTTCTGTCGGCAGGAAATGTTTCACTACTTCACTCTTCCACATTTCCCTTCTACTGTTCCTGTATGCCCTTTGACCTATGGGAGCATAAGTTGGGGAAGCTGTGACGCAGGGGAAATCCCATCCCGAGATCCAGGCTAGATATCACTACAGGAGCAGGATGAGGCCAAAGCCCATCGCTGTGGAGGTGACAGGAGGGCAACAGTCACAAGAAGAAAGTGCCAGAACATGAACAGAGGTGTGACACGATGGTCAGGGTTTGACCCTGCACCAGCAGCCTGGGAGAGGTTTGGTTAGCATGGGGGGGGGTGATACCACTGGGAGTGGAGGGAAATGCTCTCTGTCTGCAAAGAAGTACACAGAGCAAAGGGATGAGACCAGCCTGCGGAGCAGCCCTATGCCTGTCCAGGTGGGACTTGGAAAGGGCAGTCTGGTGCACCTTGCAGCTAAAGACAGAGAAAAAATGAAGTACTGGATGTATATATTGTACACAAAGAGAAATAAAGTGCAGGTGTTTATTGCAGCTGTCTGTTCCATGTGGTTTGTAGGGAA
>NW_015167092.1:79481-90506 GCF_001447785.1 Gekko japonicus | reverse complement strand
AGGGAAACAGAGGAGCCATGGAGCAGCTTCCCCTTCCTAGCCTACTTAAGGCCAGCAACCATCCAGCCTCTAGGGTCAACGGCGCCCGTGGTTCCAGTCGCAGGGGCACAGAGGGCTGGATGGGAAGACACAGGTTTCCTCCCTCTAGCATAACTCTGCCCATGCTACTTAGGATCTGAGTTTATGGCTGTAACAAGTCAAGCAAAATGAAGGGAGAAAAAAAAACCCACCTTGAATCTACATCAATATTTTCCATTTGAATCTGTATAGCTAGCTATTTTCAATTTAGCCTTCTTGCATTCCAGTCTCTGTCCTGACTGTTTATCTATTTCCCATTAATGAATTATAAATAAACTTGATAATTAAAAGCTGGTATTTACAATCCTAGCTATGCAATCCTTGCACAATAAATGGGTGATGTGAGGATGTCGGTCTGTATTACATGCTGCTGCTTAAAGCTCAAAGGGTCTTTTGACAGTGTGACAATTTTGGGATGGGCAGGGTGGGAGAGCACAGCTGATCAAGGAATGGCAACATCACATTAACCCGTACAGTAACTTACTCCTGTCTGGTTACCCTTCACTGCAATAATCCACAGAATAATAATTGCCACAAAGACAATTTGGCATGCCTTTTTTAAAATTAGAAGTAACTTATATTGCTAAATATATATTTTTTTAAATTACATATTATGTATCTGTATCTTGCCTCTTTTCCAAAGAACCACATATCAGCTCATATTAGATTTTATTTTATCCTCGTGACAATTTATTAGGGTAGTTTAGGTTGAGACATAATGACTCAAGGTCGCCACAGTGAATGTATACTTCATTAGAGACTCAAACCTGGTCCAACAACAGCACTTTACTACAACAATAAGAACATAAGAAAAGCCAATGTTGGATCAGGCCAGTGGCCCATCCAGTCCAACACTCTGTCTCACAGTGACCAAAAATACCAGGTGCCATTAGGAGGTCCAGCAGTGGGGTCAGGACACTAGAAGCCCTCCCACTGTTGCCCCCCACCCCCAAGCACCAAGAATACAGAGCATCACTTGCCCCAGACCAAGAGTTCCTATCTGTACCTTGTGTCTAATAGCCACTGATGGACTTCTGCTCCATATGTTTATCCAATTCCCTCTTGAAGCCGTCCATGCTTGTAGCTGCCACCACCTCCTGTGGCACTGAATTCCATGTGCTAACCACTCTTTGGGTGAAGAAGTACTTCCTATTATTCGTTCTAACCCAACTCCTCAGCAATTTCATTGAGTGCCCATGAGTTCTTGTATTGTGAGAAGGGAGAAAAGTACATAAGAACATAAGAGACGGCAATGTTGATCAGGCCAATGGCCCATCCAGTCCAACACTCTGTCACATAGTGGCCAATAATACCAAGTGCCATCAGGAGGTCCAGCAGTGGGGCCAGGACACTAGGAGTCCTCCCACTGTTGACCCCCCCCCCAAGCACCAAGAATACAGTGCATCACTTGTCCCAGACTGAGAGTTCCTATCTATACCTTGTGGCTAATAGCCACTGATGGACCTCTGCTCCATATGTTTATCTAATTCTCTCTTGAAGTTGTCCATGCTTGTAGCCGCCGCCACCTCCCGTGGCAGTGAATTCTTTCTCTACTTCTTTCTCTACCTGCTCTATCCCATGCATAATCTTGTAAACCTTGATCATGTCACTCCTCAGTCATCATTTCTCCAAGCTAAAGAGCTCAAAGTGCTTTAAACTTTCTTCATAGGGAAAGTGTTCCAACCCTTTTATCATTCTAGTTGCCCTTTTTTGCACTTTTTCCAATGCTATAATATCCTTTCTGAGGTGTGGTGACCAAAATTGCACACAATATATTTATACAGAGGCATTATGATACTGGCTGATTTGTTTTCAATTCCCTTCCTAATAATCCCCAGCATAGTGTTGGCCTTTTTTATTGCAGTCACACATTGTCTCAACATTTTCAGTGAGTTATTGACTACGACTACTCACAATCCTCCCTGGCTTTCACCACCCTGAACAATTTCATGTCATCCACAAATTAGGCAACTTCACTGCTTACTCCCAACTCCAAATCATTAATGAACAAGTTAAAAAGCATCGGACCCAGTACTGAGCCCTGCGGTACCCTACTGCTTATCACCCTCCACTGTGAAAATTACCCATTTATACTCACTTTCTGTTTCCTATTAATTAGCCAGTTTTTGATCCACAAGAGGAGACCATCTCTTTTGTACAGCTCCCTCTTGTTCCAAAAAGCATCCCAGTGCCTAACAAACTTGAACCCTTCCTCCCTACACCATCATCTCATTCATGCATTGAGACTCCTGATTTGTGCCTGTCTCTCTGGCCCTGTGTGTGGAACAGGTAGCAGTTCTGAGAAGGCTACCTTGGAGTTCCTGGCCTTGAGTTTCCTGCCTAGCACCGTAAATTTTTCCTCCAAGACCTCAGGGGAATCAAACCCGGTTCTTCCAGATTAGAGTCTACGCACTTAACCACTACACCAAACTGGCTGTGGAACATATCTAACAAGTCCCCAAGAATCTTCTCCATGCGCCTCTCTCTGCTTCTCCAGGTCAGCCACCTTGGCCTCAAGGAAGCAAACTTGTTCCCAGAGAACCAGTGGGCAGAGAGTCATACATGTGACACTCCGTGTAAAACACTGAGTAGCCCCCAACCCCCTGCTGACATTCTGCCTTCATAATTGCTTTTTAAAAAAGAATTATATATAATCCCCCTTTTAAAACCCTTTGTATTTATGTGGCTCTCCTTACGGAAAGTCTACTTGCCTTACTGGGAACACAAGGAGACTAGGGCCCTGGCTTTTTGGTCTTTCCTAGGCCTGGCACGATCTGGTCCATGGGGTCGCGAAGAGTCGGACTCGACTGTGCGACTGAACAACAACAACAAGGCTTCTTACAGAGCCCATAGTCTAAGAGCCCCTATGCTAAGAGCCACAGGCCAAGAGCCCTTTGGCTCGCGCCTAGGCCTGCCAAATCTCGCCAAATCGCGGCGGGGGGGCATGCGCCTCTCTCTGCTTCTCCAGGTCAGCCACCTTGGCCTCAAGGAAGCAAACTTGTTCCCAGAGAACCAGTGGGCAGAGAGTCATACATGTGACACTCCGTGTAAAACACTGAGTAGCCCCCAACCCCCTGCTGGCCGTCAGATCCTGGTGGCGGCGGGTGCAACACGTCTCACTGTCCCCACAGCAAGGATTCTGTGAAGACCTACGATCCCCCGCTGCGACTTGGCAACCCTACTCGCGCCAGAGTCTCATGCCTCCGGCAAGGTGCAGACTTAAATAGAAGCCTCGCCCAGCAGAGGGCAGGGCCAGCAGCTATTCAGATTATATCCAGGCAATCCAATTACAATCAAACAAATCAACCTTTCTCACTCTTTCTCAATTAGCCAGGACTCTGCAACAACTTAAAACTCAGCCACACACTCCCAAACATTGTCCTCCCTCAACTAAATCTCCTCAGCTGAAAGCAAATACAAACCACTCACCCCTCTAGCAGCTCTGTCTCCTGTTACTTCTCAGAGCTCAGCTGGGTCAATACAGCAGCATTGCCTATTTTCCAGGGTTCCTATGATCTTTGTTCCTCCAACTCTACAACCCTTGGCTACCCATTTATTTTTTACACTGTAACCCTGCTCTGCCCATTCTCCATGGCCATCTCTACATGTTGAACAGAATGGGCAAGTGGTGCCTCCTCACTCTCTCTTCCATCAAATCTACCTCCTCAGAGGGTATGTTACTAGCAAGACCTTTGGCATGACCCCTTAATCCCTACACCCAATTGCAACAAAGTTTAAAGAAGTGGTTGCATTTGTTCACATTACTCCTGGTCTGTTCTTCCCACTTTCTGTTGAGTTTCCCATTGCTTTGCTTACAGTGCAATCCTAAACAGAGTTATACCCTTATAAATTGAATGAAGTCAATAGGAATAGAAGGGTATAACTCTGCTTAGGGTTCAGGTGGGTAGTCGTGTTGGTCTGAAGCAGCAGAACAAAGTTTGAATCCAGTGGAACCTTTAAGACCAACAAAGTTTTATTCTAGGTATAAATTTTCATGTGCACGCACACTTCTGCTTAGGGTTGCTCGGGTACAACATTTATTTATTTATTTATTTATTATTCACATTTCTATCCCACCCTCCCCGGAGGCTCAGGGCGGCTTGATTAACCGCTTGATGGCAGAGACAAGTCGACTTGCTGATCACCTGTCTGTAATATGCCATGTACATTGATGGTGACATAATAGTAAAATTATTATAATAATAATTCATTTAGTGTGTCCAGTGAGTCTGGTGCCCCCACCACCACCACATTTGCTTGTTTGGGTGAATTCTTTCCACTCTTTTGGCTTAGCACTAAAGAGCAGTCAGCAGAAGCTCCCATGTGGTTAACAGCCAAGTCTCCTAACAAGGCCAGTCCACTGAAGTCTACACCAGCCAACATCCTGTTCTCTCTAGTAATGTAATTTGGAATTAAGTTAAAGGGAAATTTGATTACAAATGCTTAGATCCTGTCCAGGCTTAAATGCCAGTAGAGTCAGCATTTAAGGGGAAAAAGGGATGGGAGGGGATAAAACTAGGGCTGCCAGCTCTGGGTTGGAAAATACCTGGAGATTTTGTGGGTGGAGCCTGGAAAGGGTGGGGTTTGGGGAGGGAAGGGACCTCAGCAGGATATAATGCCACACAGTCCACCTTCCAAAGCAGCCATTTTCTCCAGGGGAACTTGGGATGCCACCCCTCCCGACAGACCAGCTGGCATCCTTCTTTAGGTCGTGCATGCCTCTGAGTAGCCCAGCAGCAGCTAGCCAGAGTGGGTGGGAGAGCAGGGTGGAGAGGAGAGAAAGGGGAAGGTGCAGTGTGCCCCACGTGTGACGTTTAACCACAATTAAGCAAAATAAAATGTGGGGTTTGGTTGTAGATGCAGAATGCATACACAAAAATAAACTGGAGAAAAAAGAATAGTGCAAAGGGCAGAGGGCAGGGACACAGAATACGAAGTTAACCTTAAAAAGGCTCAACTGCTCAGATTCTCTAGAGTAAGCTACAGTGAGCTGTTAGTGCAGAAAAGATCATATAACCAGCAGAACCTCTTGCAGGGTTCTTTCCTAGGTCTGTTACTCAAGCTCCTTTTCACTGGGTATGCCAGAGACCATCCCTTGGACAATGTGCAGACCATTCGCTATAGCATGATCTCAGGTGGATGGATGCCATCATTTCCACATAAAGGGAGGGGCCGATTTTAACCGATCCTCCCCTTTCCTCAGCATAGCTGTGACTCCCCGCCACCACCCTGTCCCTCAGGAGGAGCATTTCAGGAGCCCTTTTGGGCTACAGCAGAAGATAGGGAAACAGAGAAGCCATGCTCAGCTGATGGAAATCTAACCACTAACTGACATTATTGTGGGGATCCAAGTCTGTGTTTGCACAAGTGAGCACAGACGCTGACCACTTACTTTGCTGAATGCTGCTCAAGCATTAACTTGGCATGCATCCAGTTAAATTGTAATATACAGGAGCAGAACGAGAAAGCAGGCACAGAATGATCAAGAAACAGCATGGTGTGTGCACGGTGCTGGAATGCTGCCACATCTCAGGTGTGTGACGGTTAACGATCTGTGAAATGGCATTAATCCAGAGAAAAATTCATGCTGGTGCGCTGCGCAAAAATTAAGCTTGTTGTGTTCTTCTCCTTCAGGCCTGTTGCAGTTCCAGCTATATGTTATAACCCACTGATATGTGATAACACCATTTTGAGACTCTAAGTAAGCAAAGCAGTGGGGGAAAGCAGGAGGTGCGAGACCTGGCTACCACACTGCAAACTTCCCCTGGGGCATAATGACAACAATCCTGCTCTAATTTCTCTGCTTTGTGGGAGATGTTCAGCCGTGTGTTCATACAACAGAGGCCCAAGTGGGATGTGATTTGTTTTCAACCCTTGGGATTTCTTTTTTTTAGGATTTCGCCTTTCCCTTTGTTTACCCAAAAAGAGCAGGGAAAGTATAGATGATGCAATCTCCCTCACTGAAATAACTGATGTATCCTCACTCGGCATTACCACATTTATTGGTTTACTTCATTTTTTACCTAACCTTTCTGCCCAATGGGGGCCCAAAGCAGCTTACAGTGTTCTGCTGTCCTCTGTTTTATCCTTGCGCTGTAAAACAGGTTGGGCTGAGAGGACGTGACTGGCTCAGGGTCACCAGCAAGCTTCCATAGCAGAGTAGGGACCCGAGTCTCCCAAATCCTAATCCAACACTCTAACCACTATACTACACTGGCTCACCATGTAAACAGTGCATAGGATGTGCCTAGGTGTAAGCCCCTATACAAGCTTGAAGAAATGGGTATTGAAGTTGGCTACCTCTCAGTTCAGTCCCAGAATGCAGCTGGGCATCCACATTGGACGGCTACAATCTGTGGACACTGAATGTAATTCTAAAATACCTGTAATTCATCAGTGTGGTGTAGTGGTTAAGTGTGCGGACTCTAATCTGGGAGAACCGGGTTTGATTCCCCACTCCTCCACTTGCACCTGCTGATGTGACCTTGGGTCAGTCACAAGCTCTGGCACAGCTGTCCTTGAAAAAGAGCAGTTTGTGTCAGAGTTCTCTCAGCCCCACCCACCTCACAGGGTGTCTGTTGTGGGGAGGGGAAGGGAAAGGAGTTTGTAAGCCGCTCTGAGACTCCAAGTGAAGGGCGGGGTATAAATCCAATCTCTTCTTCTTCTCTTATCTGAGGAAGTGTGCTTACACACGAAAGGTTATACCATGAATAAAACTTTGTTGGTCTTAACGGTGCCACCGGACTCAGCACACCTGACACTTGTGATGATGGAGACATTCAGGATACCTTGATTAACGCTCAGGGAGGCCATGATCCGAGTGAAAACATTCTTTCCTGGGAACAAACCAATAAACTCCTCAGATTTCTGGCTGAGAGGAGACGAGTGTGCCTTTATGGAGACAAACAGACAGGATGCCAATGAGCTGCCAGGAAAAGACAAGATAGATGGCTATCTTGATATCCTGAATTAAATCATAAGAGGTTTGAGGAGAGGGTGCCTCGGTTTGACTGGAGATAGGTGCAAGGCAGCACACATGGGGACTCAAACCCAGTTTCAGAATAGGTCAAAGTTAAAACCTTCCAGCTGGGTTAAATGGTCTGGCACACTGTGAGAAAGTACGCAAGCCAAGAACCAAGAAATAGGGTAAAAATGGAGTCTGTCTTGACCAACCTCTGTTACAAAATTCCAGTAGAGTTATGTCCATTCCATGGGAGGAAGCATCCAGGTAACACCAGTAACTGTTCACTTAGTCTCATGTTTTTTATTTCTTTTCTTAGATTTGTAACACCTGTAGTATTTTGATATAGTGTTTCCAGAGCTCTTGTGCTCTAGTGAACTGAGATTGTATTTTAGTAAATAAAGATATTTTCTCTTTTAAGGATCTCAAGACTGTGGTCAGAGATCTCATCTGGGGCACATCTGTCTGCTTTCCCGCACATAGACCAGAAACTCCTGACTGGGCTACAAACAATTAGCAAGCCAGAGAAGAGAGGGTGCATAGCAGCTAGCATGCACACACACAGCCCCTGTCAGCACCTCAAATAATGGACTGCAAAAGATAGGCCAGACTTTGAGTGGTGGTGACTACCCAAATAAAACAAGGGAAGCAAGTAAGGCAAGCCATCTCTCACACACAATCTCCTCCACTGCCTTTCAGTTATTTCTGGGCAAGAAGAACAGGCAGGTGGATGATCAGGTTATTACAATATGAGCCCAAAATTTCCAGCGAATCCCATTTCTTTACCACTCTCTTTGCCATATTCCAATCTATCCTTTTCACATATGCATGTCTGAAAATAATTTGCCCTTAAAGAGTTATCTTTTGCTGATTGTAGAACTATGGCAGGCTTCAAAATGGCTTTTTCCCCCTTTAGTGAAGCACTATAAATGAAGAAGCAGCACCCTCCATAATCTGTAGCTATTAAAAGGAGGAAGAATCATTGTATTTGTTCAGTCAAGCATTGTCAACTCTGGTCAAGATATCTCTATGCTGACATATATTTTTCTCCACATAAAAGGAACCAGAATGCTGAGTGAATCCCATCACAAAAGCAGCACTTACCATGATAAATATGTAGTAGTCATAATCTGAGTATCTAGTGGCCCATCACAGAGAACAGTCAGTTAGAATGCATCAAAGACCAAGGTTGCAACTTTGCTCTGTTAAAGTGCTTGAATCCCAGGGATCTGAGCAAGACCTGTGTGGCTAATTCCTGTTTTAAGGGCTCTGAACTGGAATATTCTACAAATTGGATCACTCAAATAGTCTTTGTCTGCAGTTGGCTGAATGATTTGAATGCTGGAGAAGGGGAAAGTAGGCAAAAGAGATTTAAGAAGGTGAACGTAGGAGCCTTTGAAAAGAGAACATAAGAGAAGCCAATGTTGGATCAGTCCAGTGGCCCATCCAGTCCATCCCTTTGTCACACAGTGGCCAAAAATACCAGGTGCCATCAGGAGGTCCAGCAGTGGGGCCAGGGCACTAGAAGCTCTCCCACTGTTGCCCCCCCCAGCACCAAGAGGCCCAAAGAAACAGGGAGGATAGGAAGGGAGAATCTCAAAAGTTAATTTTCAAGTGGGGTGGCAGGGTCCCCCCCCCCCCGGCCTCTGGTGGGGGATCAGAGGGTAGGGTTGCCAGATCCAGGTTAGGAAACTCCTGAAAATTTGGGGAATGGGCCCAGGGATGACAGGGACATCAGTGGGGTACAATGCCACCCTCCATAGCATCCATTTTCTTCAGGGCAGCTGACCTCTGTAATCTTGAGATGAGCTGTGAATCTGCAGGTCCCACCTGGAGGCTGGCATCCCTAGTTTCCTAAAGGGTGCAGATAGAAAAAAGCTAGAAAGCAGGAAACTAAGAGGGGAAAACAAAATGGGAGAGAGAACAGGCAAAGGAGAGAGGTGCATAAGGCAGTGGTTCAAAACAAAACAAACAAATCTTGGGAGTTGCAGGCCTCTAGCAGACTGGAGAGCCCATCCTCTATCCTGACTGTTTGACATCTGTAATTTCCACCACTGGAGCATTTTACATGACTGTTAAAAGGTGTGTGGGGTGAACCCTTCTTCTCTGTGTGATGTGACACACAGAGACAGCTGAAAGCTACAGTTAAATTTAGAACTGCGTAAACATATAGGCACAGGGCCTCACTACTTAAACTCATGTTAAATCTCAATCTGTTTGCGCAATCCCTTGCAATGCTAAGACATTTTATTTTCCTCTCAAGTACACACATATAAATCTGGAGGTGAAAAGCAGTGAAAGCAGCAGTAGGCTATAACCTACATTCTGTCTAATAAGAGGGTTTTTTTCTTCTGTCACACATTGTATTACGGGTTGGGGGAGGAATAAAGCAAGTTATTACAGAATTATTCTTCCTGCTATAAATTTTAAAAACTAGCTCTATGAGTAAGTGAAGCTTACAGTCCTTCAGAGATTATCATAAATCTACATGCTGTCCCCAAGCTCTAGATTTAATATTTGGGCCTTTTGAATTAGCTCATGGAATAAGAAGTATAAAAACACATAAACGCACACACAAGCACAAACACGCAGAGGCAGAACTCCCCTTGACAGACTTCTTGGCAACAGTATTTTCACTAAAAGGTGACAGTGACTTTCAATAAATACTCCACTGCCAATTCAACTCACATACACCCCACCCCCAGAAAGCAGTACATTTTCCATCTAATAAACTTCCAGGGAAAAGGTCAGACACATACTTATGCTTTTTGTTGGATTTTTTATTGTTGTTTCTGCTGTCAAGTCACAGCTGACTTATGATGACCCCACAGGGTTTTCAAGGCAGGAGAGGTTCAGAGCTGGTTTGCCATTCCCTGGGTCTGCATCACGACCAGGGGTCATTTCGTAGAAAAAGAGCTAGGGGAACTCATTAGCATAACTCATTAGCATATGTCACACCCCCTGACATCAGGGGCCCGGCGATGGACCTGCAAGGCCGGCGGGAGTGCGAGGAAGCCCCGCCAAGGCCCTCCCTGGCCCCAGGCAGGCAGGGGTGGGGAGAGGCGGGGAGGAAGCAACTTACCCTCCCTCTTCTCCTGCCTCCTCCTGGCTGAATGAGGGCCGGAAGCGGGGCGGCTGGAAGCAGGGGGCGGGGCTTTGTCATGTGCCCCACCCCCTGCCCCTCACCCGGGGGAACTGCGTTCCCCCACGTTCCCCCCCGAAATGACCTCTGATCACGGTCTCCCATGCAAATACCTTGCTTAGCTGCTAGCCTGGACTATCCGAGTGAGGACTTGTTGGAAATTAGGTAAGATAAAGGTTTCCCTTGCTCAAAAGCCAGTCGAATCCAACTCTAGAGGTGCGGTGCTCATCTCCATTTCCAAGTTGAAGAGCCAGCACTGTCCGAAGATGTTTCCGTGGTCATGTGACTAAACTCCGAGGTGCATGGAACGCTATTACCTTCCCACCAAAGCGGTACCTATTTATCTACTTGCAATTTCTTGCTTTCGAACTGCTAAGTTGGCAGGAGCTGGGACCACAGATGGGAGCTCACTCCATCATGCGGCACTCGGGTCTCAAACTGCTGAACTACCGACCTTCCAGTCTGCAGTTCAGCGTCTTAACCACTGAGCCACCGCAGCCCCTATATGTTGGAAATTACCTTTTCCCAAATTGGTAGACTCCTTAGGTAAAAGCATGGGCAATCCATTTAGCCAGTATTTGACAATAAAGCATTCGATTTTTCACTACATTTCTCATATAAATAAGATGATGGGAGAATGGAGTATGTCGGCTCCTTTTCTGATCTTGACTGAGCAGGCCACACTATCTTGTCTTGAGGCTCCACTCAGTCTCACTGAGTCTGCTTAGATACAGCAGCTCTTTCATCCTCTCGACCACTACAACATACAAGCAAGTAGGAAATGCTACCTCCTTCATCACTGGCATCCACCTCAGTCCCTGCTGACATAATTTGCTTTGTTAAA
>NW_015167092.1:31929-79393 GCF_001447785.1 Gekko japonicus | reverse complement strand
TTGGGGGGGGGGGGGAGCTGACTCCCCAAAAGCTGCCAAGTGTAACATCTCCAAGTAGACTGACTGAGCAACAAATGAGGCCAGCATGTATCCAAACATCAGTAGATTCCATGAAGTAAGACTTTCCTACTTCCTTCTCATACTGCAGCCCATTGATCCCCCTCAAATTTTGTTCCTGGGGTCAGTGGGCCCTCGGGAATATCACTGGAGTCACAGTGGGGCACTGAAGTGGGAGAAGGGAATTAGCAGGAAATGCTGCCCCCTCTTATAATGCTACCCTTTGGAACTGTGAGGCTAGATCCGTGCCAAGGTAATTTAGTCAGAAGTGTTACATATCAAGACTTCACCTATATCATCATAAGGCTAAGCAGGGCAGCTAGGGCTTTTTAACTCAGGAGAAAAGATGACTAAGTTGGAACGTGATAGTTGCTCATAAAATCATGAAACGTGGAAATAAGGAAGAGAACCTTTATATTCTCATTATACTAGAACAGTCAGGGTCAGTCTATGATTGGCAACACAGACAAAAGAAAGTAATTCTTCATACAACAAATAATTAACTTACAGAATTCATTAACACTGGATGTAGTGACAGCAATTAGCTTTTCAGAACCTTAACAGAAATTCATGAACATTTCCATCTATCAGTGGCTACTATGCAAGATAACTCAGATCTCCCATCTTTAGAGATAATATTCCTCTATTAGACCCATGAGACAAACAACACAGGTTGGTTGGATGGCCATTAATGGAAAACAGCTGCTAGGACAGATATACTGGTCAGATCCAATAAAGCAGTTCTTCTTTTCTTATTAATTAGCTTGAGAAATTCTAATCACAAATTACATTAAGCTCTGGAATAAAGCACTCCTTTTGCCCTGTCACTCACACAATGCCAGTTTCATGTGAAACTGGGGCAAAACAGGAGACTGGACTAAACGGACCACTGGTCTGATCTAGCAGGGCTCCTCTTATGCTCTTATGAACAACAGCATGTCTACATGTCACTGAGCTCTCCCTCCAGGACTATAAGTAAAAGATCTTATTTGAAGTATCCAGCATATATGGCTAAGCAGAATGGGAATCACAAACTGCTGAAAACACAAACAGGCAGAAGTGGCAGAATGTATAGATGGCCACAGCCCCTTACAAAGTTGAGTGCACTTAAAAATCACTTGCAGTGCTCTTGGGCACACCTAACTATGCTGAACTGTAGCCATTCAACAGCATGATACACACTGATGTCTTTATTCTTATTGTTTTGGAGTGCTATGGTACGTTAAATGGAAGGAGTCGCTGAATTTGAGTGAAGACGGTTATCAGAACAGTTTCAGTTCCCAGTGGCTGCTTTTATGCTGCCATCTTATAACAATGAGCAATGGACCAATGCCAACATATATGACGTGCTGAGCATCACCCACATTTCCACCAAATAGCCATTGAACACTCTAGTGGCACAGGATTATCTTACCAACTGACTGGTTAAATATCAAAACTTTGCCATCTTCTGATATTAAAAGGTTGTTACAGATGGCACTGTATGTGCTAGAAGGCTACATCTCGTTTGAAACTGGCTGTGAATGAACACACAGTCCTAGCACACATGCCTTCAAATAAGTTGGTTTTTTCCCCCTTCCCCAATGGAAACTATCAAATCAGTTGAATATGGGGCTTGTTTGCTCTTCTGTTTGTGTATTTTAAAGGTGCTTAGTGGGGGGGGGGAGGTTTGAGCTTGCATGCACTTTCCAGCAATTAACAGACACATATCTTCTGATGAGGTATTTGTTCTGTAATCAAGGGTAGATGCTAGTTTAACTTTCTTAATTTTAATTAATTGCGGAAAACAATTTTTTTTGGCAGGAAAAGGGTCCCAGCAGAGCATATTGAACTAGATACAAACCACTTGCTTACTACATCAATAAATCCTAACAGTCCTCAGACAATACTTTCACAGCAAAGGGCTTGGTGGGAAGGCAGCACAACTTCTTAATGCACTGCCTAATAAACCAACATTTTAATAGCTAATCCTTTGGGCTATAACTCATGGTGGAAACACTTAACTTGCATTAGGAGTAATGGGAACTATATGTACCACCTAGTGAGCAATGCACTGCTGTTACATAGATTTTCTTGTAAGCATAAGCAACCCTACCAGGTGTGAGTATCCTGAAAATGACTCCCACACCAGTGGTCTCCCATATTTAAAAAAACAGATAAAACAAATGGAAACCCAAAAGAAACTTGTGGGAGCAGCTATCCCATTTCCCCCACCTTTGCTTCCTCCCTTTCCCCCCTACTTCTCCCTCCGGCCACCTCTTCTCTTATTCCTGTCCTCCATGCCGATCACTTTCTCTCTTTCTGCCTCCCACCCCATCACTCTCTCCTTCTGTCCCCATAATTCTCCCAGCCTCCTACCTGCTTCCCCCCCGCCCCAGTAGCAGTGGTTGTGGTGGTGCTTCCAGCCACCCACCTGCTTCCTCTTCCCACAGTAGCAGTGGTGGCAACGGCTCTCCAGGAATCACAACAGATCTCCCAACTACAAAGATCAGTTCCCTTAGACCTGCCAGCTCCAGGGTGGGAAATTCCAGAGATTTGGGGGTGGAGCCTTGGAAGGGTGAAGTTTAGGGAAGGAAGCAAGCTCAGCAGGGTACAATGCCATAGACACCCTCCAAAACAGCCATTTTATCCAGGGGAACTAATCTCTGCCATCTGGAGATTAGTTATAACTATGGGGGATCTCCAGCTCTCACCTGGAGGTTGGCAATGCTATTTACCATGGAGGAAATGGCTGCTTTAGTGGGTGGACTCTATGGCATTATACCCTTCTGAGGTCCCTCCCCTCCTCAAACCCCATCTCCCCATGCTCCACTCCTCAAATCTCCAGGAATTTCCCAACCTGGAGTTGGCAACACTATCTCCTTCCCACCCAAGAACCAACCAGTCTTTATCTGCCCCTCTGTCTTCAACTTTCCGCTTCCTTCCCCCTGCAACCTTTACCTAGGAAAATGACAGTCTTTCTCCACAATGGAGACTAAAGCATCTTCTTCTCTCCTCCTTTTTAATCCGCAAAACAACCTTGTGAGGTAGGTTAGGCTGAAAGTATTCCAAAATCAACCAGTAAGCTTCCACAGGAAGATCTGAGCCTTGGTCTCGCAGACCCTACTTTGAAGCTCTAACTACTAAACCTCACTGGATTTCATAGGGTGGCTGCTATTGAGCAATAGCAAGCAGCAAGTCCTAGTTGAGTAATGCAAGTTGGGTAATATCAAATCACTCAGAGGCTGCTCTCGGGCCAAGGGTTGCCAGCCTCCAGGTGAAACCTGGAGATCCCCCAGTATTACAACAAAACTCCAGACAACAGAGATCTGTCCCCCTGGAGAAAATGACTGCTTTGGAGGGTGGACTCTGTGACATTATACCATGCTGAGGCCTCTTCCTTTCCCAAACCCTGCACTCAGACCGCACCACAAAATCTCCAGGAACTTCCCAACCCAGAGCTGACAAACTTAGTCAGGGCTTGCCCCAATGAATTCCTCCTCAAAGGCCAAAATAGGCCTGGAATGGACCTTGCCCCTCCCCTGCCTTTTTACTTAAAAAAAACCTCAGCCTGGAATACTGTGGTTGTCTAGCAATAGCCACTGAGGGAATCCATTTTTAAAGCTACAGGCTCTCCTTTTATCATTTTTGTATTTTTAAAGTCCCCCCCCTTTTTTTTTAGATTTCACATTTTTCTGCAAACCTGGAGCCCTTTTCAGGTTTGTAGAAAGATCTGTCTTGCCCGTTCATAGTAACAATCACCAAATTTAAATATCCAAAGATATGCCAGCTTTGCTATTAGAATATAAAATATTCTAAATCAGTGGACAGTTACTCAGGTGGTCTACACTATGGGGTTTACTCTTAATCATCACTCACCCCTAGTATCAGGTAATGGCTGAATTTGAGTGCTTCATTTACAGTGCCATCGAAGTAGGGTTACTCCATTATAAATACACTGGAGTTAATGGGCTTTGAAAGGTGAGTCTCTGCTTTGGATGGCATTGTTAGCATATTTGTTCCAGGAATAAGGAAATGACAGCAATTAAAAATTAATTGCTTAATAGCGACCTAAGGAATTTTAAAAGGTTCCCAAACACTGAAATCAGAACAATTAAAAACATTAAAATTATAAAATAATTCAATAAAAACACATAAAAAAATAACACTAGAACCAGAGAGGAGGGCCAATAGCTGTTATTTGGAGTATGCCGAACAAAACAAAAAGTTTTCACCTGTAGGCAGAAGATACCAGTAGAGGGAGACAGACAAACCTCCCTGAAGAAAGAGTTCCAAAGTTTTTGGTGCCATAACCGAGAAAGCCCTTTCTCAGGTCACTGCCTGTCTAGCCTTAGATAGTAGGGGCAACCGAAGCAGGGCCTCCAAAGACAACCAGAGTGAGTATGTAGGTTCATATGGGAGAAGGCAGTCCTTAAGGTATGTTGGTTCCAGGCTGTCAATAGCAGCACCTTGAATTGAGCCCAGAAGCAAACTGGAACCCAGTGCAGATGGAACAAGACTGGAGTGATAGGGTCTCTACAAACCACTCCAGTCAACACTCTATCCACAGCATTCTGTACCAACTGTGGCTTCCAGACAGTCTTCAAGGGCAACCACTCTCACACCCTAACATAGGAAAAGTATTTTAAATGGGAACCATTCATGTGCTTGCTTCATCTAGATGTTACCAGGGCATGCATCACAATGGCAAGATCTTTTCCACTCAGGTAGAACCACAGCTGGCTCACCAGTCGAAACCCCTGAAAGACACCCCTGGCCACCACTGCCACCTGTTAATCCAACTGGAGGCCTAGGTCCAGGAGCACCCCCAAGCTCCAAACCTTTAGGAGGGTCGCAACCCCATCCATAACAGGGGATAACCCATTTCCCAGGCTATACCTTCCCACCACCACTGTTTTGTCAGGATTGATTTTCAGCTTGTTAGTCCTCATGCATCCCAAAACTACCTCCAGGCACTTGATCATGGTTTCCACATCATCCCTGGGATCTACAGCTAGTGCAAGATAGACCTGAGTGTCATCAGCATACTGGTGGGGACTCAACCCAAATCTCCAGATAAGCTCTCCAAGTGGCTTTACATAGATGTTTAAAAAGCACAGGAGACAAGATTGAACCTTGGTGAACCCATAGGCCAGAGGCCAAGGGTAGTGCAGCAGTCCCCCAGCACCACACTCTGACATCTACCATCAAGGTAGGATTGAAACCATCACAGAACACTGCCTTCCAGTCCCAGTCCTGAAAGACTGGGAAAATGGGTCCAGAAGGATACCATGAATTGATGAGAGGCTTTGGCAGTGTCTTCAACCATACTTTCTCCCTCCTCTTAACTGTTGAGGCAGTCATTGAGAATATGCAAAAACAAAACTAAGTTTCATTAGCACCAGTATGTCTTCTCCCCGCCCCACCACATCACCTCCAAATATAAGAACAAGAGTAATTCTTCCATTTCCATTGGAAAAACAAAACTGTGACTACACTAATTTGGTGTTAATAGTGAACACTGGAAAAGGCACAGAAAAAAGAGGGGAAAGACTTGCAACCAACACGGGAAAAAATCCCCAAACCAAACAAAAATATATAATTAAGGCATATTATGAAAGTATATGGAAGGATAAAAGTAAGTGGACAGTTGAAAACTGGCACAGCTATCTGTTTGAATTTATACAGTCAGACATCACGGCAACTCTACGTAAGGAGTTAACATGGGAAGGAAAATCCGCAGAAGTCCGGAAAAGATGGAAGACCTACATAGATTGGATATCCAAGGAAGGAAGAAAAGACATTCAGTGGAATAGGTGGTGTACACTGGAAAAGGCACAGAAAAAAGAGGGGAAAGACTTGCAACCAACACGGGGAAAAATCCCCAAAGCAAAAAAAATATATAATTAAGGCATATTACGAAAGTATATGGAAGGATAAAAGTAAGTGGACAGTTGAAAACTGGCACAGCTATCTGTTTGAATTTATACAGTCAGACATCACGGCAACTCTACGTAAGGAGTTAACATGGGAAGGAAAATCCGCAGAAGTCCGGAAAAGATGGAAGAGCTACATAGATTGGATATCCAAGGAAGGAAGAAAAGAAATTCAGTGGAAGATTCAGACTATGTGCCCGTGGCTGGGGATAAAGGACTAAAGACAATATGAAGATAGGGAGGGGAAGAGGGAGGGAAGGGGGGGAAGAAAACTGTAAGAAGTTGAACAATAGGTGGTGTACAAGTAATGGATAAAACCAATAAAAATATATTTTAAAAAAGAAAGTGTATACCTCAACCTATTTTGCTTTTTGTATGGTGCATAGTGAAATAAGAAACTGTCAATCTCTTGTTATTTTGCTTATCTCAACTGGATAACACGTCCTCCTGCATAACTCCCTAATTTTTCTCTGTCCATTCCGATATATACCCCTACTCTAAAGTATTCAAGCACATTTGAATATAGAAGGTTGCAGCAAGGCTGTTAACAACAGGACATTTTGGAGGTCATTAATTCATAGAGTCACCATATGTTGGAAGTGACTTGACAGTACATAACACACACAGTATTTGTATATGAAAGTAACAAAGCTAATGCACTTGAACTGCTGTTCCTTCAGGGTTTTTTTTTTCTTAACCTGAAGCATCTAACATAGTCAGAAGTTAAATAGCTGACTCCATCGCTTATACTGAGAACATGAACATTAATACAAGTTATTTACTTAAATGGCTTCCTTTTACGGGATATACTTTGAAGCGTTCGTCCCACTTGCTGCCTCCGGTGCCGAACAAGTATCAGGATATAATTACGTTTTTGTAAGTTAACTTGAAAGATAGACAGAGGCTTTAGAACTGTTATGATAATGTAAATTTCATTGATAAGTTGTTCAAGGAAGTACCGCAACTTTTTGTAGCTTATTATGCTGCTCAGTGTTAACTGTGTTGTGTGTTGTGTTAAGGTTTAATGTTGTAAAATAATAAAAATATTTTGCCAACATGGTCAGAAGTTCAAATTTTACAAGTCATCCCTCAACATGTGTTGTGGTAGTTTCTGAGCAGGTTGTATTCCTAGTTAGCAAGCGCTGTGATCCACTCGTCACAAGCGTGCAGAAGACACATGCAAAGAAAAAATAGCTGCATATATAAATATTATGGGTCACACTGATACAGAAGAAAAAAACATTGGGTTCGAAGGGACAAATTTTGCAGATTCCCCTGTCCTGCGGCACTCCTACAACTTTCCCTCCATGTCACTCTTGAGGCTCCTTTGTTCCCCAAGAAGTAGTGACGGGGGGCATTTGGAGCCGCAGCAGGAGGGGGAAGCAGGGAAGTCATGCTTCTGTGCATGAGTTTTAGACGGGCTCCAGCCTATCAACTCTCAGGTAAGTAGGATCCAAGACAGGTAGTGTACTTATCTTGCATAATTATTATTCTTTAAATAATGCATTCTTTTTTAAAATGTTCCCATGACCTATAAAGGCAAGGGTACATTCTTGCTGCAGTTTACAGAGCTATTTGATGTTATTTACCTCTAAACATCAAGTATGGAAAGCAACACTGTCTTATACTGAGTCAAGCCACTAGTCTACCGACCAGTAGTTAGTACTGTTTTACTTTGACTTGCAGTGACTTTCCAGGATCTCAGAAAGAGGTCTTTCATATCCCCACTACTAATTCTGGGGACTGAATCTGGGACCTTGTACATGGAAAGAGAAAATGCTCTTCCACTGAGCCATGGCTCCCCAACCAAAATGTGCAACAATAGGAATAAAAAAAAAGAAGTGCACACTTCAGCTGAGACAGTATCACGCACGGTGATGTGGTTGAGGTTTTGAGCCATTGCCTGACTGCCCTGCTTAAATAACTAAGGATGCACAACCTGAAACTGAATCCTGATAAGGCAGAGAGGGGGACACCGGCTGGAAAGGCTGAGGACTTGAAGGGAATTTGATGGGATTCAGCTAACCCTCACTGATTTAGCTAAGAGCCTAGGTGTTATATTGGGGCTAGGATCATTGTGGGAAAAGCAAGTTAATGCATCTGCAAGACGTGTTTTCTTCTACCTTCATTGAGCCTGGAAAATGGATCCCTATCTTGACTCCACTAATCTGCACACAGATCCATGCCACCTTTAAGGTAACCTTAAGACTAGACTACAGTAATGCACTCTACATAAGACTGCCCTTAAAGTTAACTTGGAAACTCCAGTTGGCAAGAATGACACAGAGTATTATACCTATTCTGCAGTCACTCTACTGGCTACCATTCAGATAGCTCGTGCAATTCAACACACTGGTTTTCATGTACAAAGCCCTTCATGACCTTGGACCCACTTATCTGCACAATGGCATGCTATGCTATGCTATGCTATGCTATGACCTCACAAAACAGCAACTAAGCCTTTTGAAAGTACCATCCTGCACATAGGTAAAAATAACAGTGATTATTATATGACCTTGCTCTGTTGTGGCCTACAGAAGATTCCTATAAACTTCTATAGTTCCACAGAATGTATAAAACAGTAAGGTTCAGGAGGGCATTTTTATAAAGGAAACAGGGCTGTAGTTATAATGGCATGGTTCAGAAGGGGGTTTTTTAACAGTGTCGGATTGTTGTTTGTTGTACTGTTTATTGTATGTATTATCTTGCTTTTGCTGCTTTGTCTTCAGCTTTTCCAATTTCTGCCATTGTTGTTCATATCTTAGACTGGTATTTTTTTATCTGTGTTATCTTCCAGTTTTGTAATCCTAGCCCTATTGCATTACTTATTGGGTGGCTTATGCTATCTGATTGCATTGTTTTTATGTTTTGTAATCCAACTTAAATCTCAGTGAGAAAGGCAAGCTGTAAATTAATTAAGTAATTAATTAATTATGATCATTAATTTGCCAGTTTGCTATATGGACTCAAAGTTATCAGCATAAGGACCAGCACAGTCCCCCATCCAGACTGCAAGAATTGTGTTGAATCAGTGGGCCTGAAAACCTAAAATTCCTCTATCAACTTATTTAGTTAAAATAAGTATTACCCTGCCTGCCCCTTGTAGCTGAAATCAGCTTACAATTCCAAAAACTAAAAAAAGATGTAAAATACAATAAAGCCCCATTTATCCCCCAGCCCAAGAAAAGGCCTGAAGCTTTATTTCCATTGAAAGCCCTCAACAACAACAACAAAAAAGAGTCTTACATAGCCCTCTAAAAACCCACAACACACTAATTTAGGAACAACGGTACTAAAGTCAATGGGCTGAATCCACATGATAATCTTTGCTAAAAGAAGGCCCTTCTGTTAGCAGAATGGTGTTTCCTCGTCCTACAGACCACCCATCTCCCCAAAATGCTGCTCTTGGGGACAGAGAAGCCCTAGGAACAGTATGAGAGGTGAACTGGAGGTCTGTAGCACTAGCAGGCGATTGGTGACAATCAACCCTCCTTTCTGTTAGCAAAAGATCATCATCAGGATCCAACACTACAACTATTCCAGAGTGACTTGTGTACAGCAAAAAAGAGCAGTGAAACATGCATATAGGTGCCCAAATGACAGCTAAAAAACTCCTTTCAAATGCCATGGGTAGACTTCCTAAAGTATTTTTAATAATAATCTAAGATTTCATAGTGTCTTTTATTTTTGGTATGGGAACTTATCCTATCCTAGTTTGACAGTAAAGGCTTCCTCTAAGGAAGTCTGGGAATTATAGTTTGGCAAGATTCCAAGATTTCTCTGCAACCACTAAGACATAGAGTTTGAAGGGAGCCAACCGGTTCTCTAACCCACTCTTGTATCCTCTAGTATTCCTGGTAGATATTTGTGCAATTCTTTTTCATCATCTTGGTGGGATTTTTCACAACATCTCAAAATAGCTTACTCCTAGGTTGGACTGAATCTACCCAAGCACCACCCCCAGTAGGGCTGTTGATACTTTCCCATTGGTTATAATAAAGAATAACACAGTCATAGCACCATCTGCTGTTGGACAACACAATAATCATGAAATGGATTTTTATGTACTTCAGCAGCTATTCAATAAACTCCAGTGCACTTTGAAAGCATATATACTACAAATTTATTTTTACTTTATACCAGTTTAATTAGGATGACATTCTCCAAAGAGTTTCAGAAACTGTAGTTTTTGATGGAATGAGAATAGATCCCACCTCTCACAGAACTGCAGTTCCCAAAATTTCTTCGAAAGCAATGATTGCTGGTATTATAGCATCCATTAGTTTGACTGTCTGGTCTAATCAGCGGGGATTTAAAAACACTCTCTTTTATCCAATGTCTTGCCAATACAAGTTACAAAGCAAGGTTACCTAAAAGGAATGTCAGCTTAAAATATGTTAACCTGCTTGTGTTGTAACTAATTTGGATTTCGTATTTGCTACTAGCAACCTGCTTTCTCTTGCATTAGAATCAGTGAGCTGTCATCAAAAAAGAAAAGTTCTTTAAACAACAGGCAACTGTATCAGCCATGTCAATAGAACATGTTCTACACTAAGATCTCCAGTGCTTTCTCAGAAGCTTCACTGAATTCAGTTGGGACATCTCTAGAGTAAGCAGTCTGAAGATGCAATCTGAAACAGAGCTATATATTTCTAAATCCGTTGAAGTCAATGCTTAAAAGGATGTAACTTTTCCTATGACTGTGCTGTCAGTCTTGAAAAGTTTCAGATTCTAGATCCAGGAGATATAAATTTAGAAGCCTTAGACATATAATTGCCCAAGTCTGGAATAATGATGATGATGATGATGATGATATGTATTTTACCACTCTGGTTAGCAAATTCTGAATTCTTCTTCGAATCTAAGGAGCCCTCCTCCAACCTTTGAATCTTCTTCTATTTGAGTTGGAAGAAGGCTTCACATTTTGCTGACCAGAGTGGTAATATACAGTCCAATCCCACCATTTAAAAGTTTGGAACATTGTTGTATGCTGAAAACTTAAAGCACTGTCTGGATAACCTGAACAACACAGCTTCATCCACAAGCCAGATTCACAAACCATTTAAATTTAAACAAGTTGGTGAGACTCATTTATACTGTACGCAACAACAAACTCTGGTAATATTCTTGGTAATCCATCTGGTATGATAGATACGTTTTCAACCAAGTTTTAATTACATTCACACATTACATTTTTTGGATGTACACCCAAAAACCTCAACAAAGTCTGAAGAGGTGCTGATGTACAGAATGCTCTTAAACTTTGTAAAAGTGCATCAGTCAGCAGATGCAACGGAGCATTCCTGCAATGTGAGAAGAACAATGTGCCATGTGATCCTATCCTGGTACTGGAACCAGTACATTTATTTGCCAGTCTAGCAGACCATTCCTTCTGCTTAAGTCAATGGTCCAGCTATAACACTGACTCGTCACCAAACCAAATATGATGATCAGCAATGTCCTGTGGGCTCTCATACTCCTTCCCATCCCTCCTATTAGGGTTGCTAGGTCTGAGTTGGAAAATACCTGGAGACTTTGGGGGTGGAGCCAGGAGAGGGCAGGGTTTGGGGAGGGCATAGTACAGTGCCACAGAGTCCACCCTTCAAAGCAGCCATTTTCTCCAGGGGAGCTGATCTCTGTCAGCTGGAGATCAGTTGTAAAAGCGGGAGATCCCCAGGCCCCACCTGGAGGCTGGCAATCCTACCTCTTGTGCAGGAAATCCCCTGTTCTCTTTAAATTTTAGAAGTCAACATGGGTTTGCATTACCTCTACACCAAAAATTTTCTTAATGATGTGTGTGTGTGTGTGTGTGTGTGTGTGTGTAAAGTGCCGTCAAGTTGTAGCCAACTCATCGTGACCCCAGCAAGGGGCTTTCAAGGCAAGTGAGAAGCAGAGGTGGTCTGCCATTGCCTTCCTCTGCAGTCTTCCTTGGAGGTCTCCCATCTAAGTACAAACCAGGACTGATCCTGATTAGCTTCTGAAATCTGATGAGATTGGGCTTCCCTCCCTTTGTTACTGGTAGTTATAACCAAATGACAATTCAAGTCTCTAGTCAGCAAAAGGCTTATAAAATAGGATCTGGTACTATCATTAATGAAAACTTCAGTCCAGTTATAATGCTAACCACCAGATCTCTCCAGATCTAAAAGGCAGAATGCAAAGGATATCCATGCAAGAGGAAGGAGAGTGAGGAACACACAAGAGCACAACATTGCTCCTAACTGCGAACCATGATGATTAGGCAGAATTTCAATTGAACCAGGCCCACTGAAGTAAGCGGGTTTGGGCCCAAATACTCTAGTTCCACTGTGCTGCGGACTAGATTCTCCTGCAGCACTTTGAAGGTAAACATCAAAACTCTGGATTATGGAGGACAGTGACTGATGTCTAGCTATTTTTGCCCAGGTGGCATTTGTAGCTAACTGTGAACTTAGGGACGGTCAGAGATTGTCAGGTTCTAAGGAAAGCATTTGGCAGGGGTGGGGTGGGGATATTGACAAGACAAGTCTGTGCTGTCCTCTATGAGAACTGCAAGATTGCCTCTTCATCAAAAATTCTGCAACAGAATATGTAGGGCTGGGTCACAAGATACAGGTACATTTGGAGGTCAAAGTACTTTTTGTCCCACCTCAGTGGCCACTTAAGTACTCATCCAACTAAAATGTGCACAGTTTGAATTGTATGCAGAAATTCATCAATAAATCTTATCTCCTATTTGATTTTGTTTTGTTTATTTTTGTTTTTTAAAAAACCTTTTTTCACATGCAAAACAAAAAAAAGTCCTGGAAGAAAGAATTGAAGCAGTAAAACTCAAAAATCAGCTGGTGGTTAGAAGCACTAATAAATAAACATTGCTGCACGAGGCATACCGATATTTATACCATACCATATAGTTGTTTTATGCTCTGGAAGTGGTTTTTAGTATACTCTAACAAAAAAAAAAAGACCATGCATAATCCATATTTAGAGACAAACTTCCATCTTTTTTCCATTGAACACTTTTCATGCAAGAAAATATTCAGTGCAAGAGCAAACCATTACACTTGTTCGGGGGGGGGGGGAGAGAAAAGGATAAAGAAAAGCCTAACACATAACAGGAGGAAATGAGAACCAAACTAACATAAATCATGTCAACTTTATTGAACCACAACAGAATCTATATGCTAAAATGACCTGTTTTTTGCTTACGAATGCCTGGTGTATAAGAAAAAAAAACTGTTTGGGCCTGTTCAAAGCAAAACAAATAGAAACTACCATGAGATATGTATAAAGCTGAACAATAATAAATTCAGTTCTGCAAGCATTCTTAATTGAATATTGCCGCACCAGAGAAGCAGCCAGTGTAGCCTACCAAAAAGAGAGAAAAAGAGAAAAAAAGAATGCAGTTGGTACTGTACATCTTGACTATATCCTTCCTGACTATGCCACTTTTTCTTTAGACACTGATCTTTCAGACTCCTTGTTCACTGAACCCTAACCCCCGGTATGGTCCAGATACTGCAGCTTCAAAACGTAACCTATGCAGTGGAAGGAAATACGAAAATAAAGCGAACTGATCACGTCTTAGATCTTTATGCTTGACCTGACATGAATATTCATTTCTGCCCAGTAGCTGAAAGGCTTTTGCACTGTGTTATTTTGAGTCACACACACACACACACACTTGTGCTCTAAGTAAAATTCTTCTGAATTTCCGCTTCCTTCATCATCCTAAAACTACTCTGAGGTTGAAATCCTGAAATCACTACCCTTGGAGTAAGGTCCACCGAATAAAAGGGGACTTAGTTCTGAGTAGACCTGCTTTGGAGAGCTCCTTAAAATTAGGTTAGATTGGCTTGTCACAATATTAGTTTCTACATTTTTTTTTCATAGAGATCTGTAATTATGTTAGAACATCTCACACATCTGTGCTTTGGAAACCTCTGTCAACCCAGCAAATGCAATCGCATGGAAACCAATGTCCTCCAGCTATCAGACAATTGATTTTTGCAGGATTCTGCTCATGTGTAGCTTTAGGGACATGGGATATGTTCATTTGTCAGGCAGTTCACTTATGCTTCACTAGCAGAGAGTATGTTTTTACATTTTCCAGTACTAAATATTTTACCATCACCCCCAACACTCTCCCATATACCCAAGAAACTACACAAATAAAGCCACGCTCCAACCAAAGTTAATCACTTTCAACCCAACGCATTTGAACGGGAATGTCACGTCCATGCTAGTATCTCCACCACTAAAATCTCCACCATTAAAATTATAAATTAATATGTTAAGTTATGCAGTACTGAAATATCTTCTCTCTCAAGATTATGCCATATATGCCATAACATTGCCCTCTATGGATTATTAAAAACGGGTGTAACCACGACTTATTGGAACTGTTTTTAAAAGATGGCAAAAACAGAACCCACACGTAAGAAAGACAAGGGAAAAGTGAGTTTCAGGTAGGCAGCTGTGTTAGTCTGTAGTAGCAAAACAAACTTCAACTCCACCAGCACCTTAATGACCAATAACATTTCCTAGGGTATAAGCTTTTGTGAGTCAAAGCTCCCTTTATCAGAAAGGGAAAAGAGAAAGGATCACTAACAGCTTAGGTTATACCATAGGAAGTTATAGTATAAAATCTTTGAATCCAAAGAGCTCCACTTGCTGTTTTCATATGTATTCTTCCACAATGTACTACTGGAAAAAATATCTCATGATTGGTCTAAATGCCGTATTACATGAAATCCACTGTTGTAGAATGTAATTCCTAAACTGATGGCAAACTAGATGCAGATCAAACAATCTGGATGAAATTATCCGAAAGCTGTAAGCACACTGCGCCGTTAACTCCAGTTGGGAAATCTATGGTTAATGATCGAAAACCCACAAGGAAGCTGCAACGCTTGTCAATCAAACACACTTTTGCAGACTGTTCTCCTTTTAAAATCCCCCATGTAAATGCTACCAAAACATAGGACAAGAATGGACACTTATGTGGCATATATCATTTGGGAAGACGGCGGACTTTCTGAATTCCAAAGCTTTCCTTGTTAAACAAAGTGGCGAGGTCATGTAAAACTTAAGGGAATCACTCCAATTCCACCTGACAGCTGTCCTGCAGTTCCTTTTTTAAACAAGTTTATAAACATTCCATGCATGTTGACATTTAAACATAAAACAGACATTAATGCAAGAAATCTGGGTTACCAAAGAAATCCAGCATAAGTTTTTAACAGTAGACACTAGTAAGATCTTCTGCAATACATTTTTCAGATTTCTGAAAGCAATGCTGTTTTACAACTCCTTGCAGGAGTTAAAACATCTATTCTCCAATAAAGGAGAAAACAGGAGTGGGGTGGTAATGTTTTGGGTTTCCCCCAAAAAAAATATGGAAGTCAAATCTAAATGAAATGGGGATGCCACTGTGATAGGAACTCTCCAGCGCCTGAAGCACTTTATGTCTGCTGAAGCTGGATTCACAGAAACAGATATATGAATTACGTGCCTTTCTGCTCTCAAGTTCACATGCATCTTGCTTAGTGTTTTGGCAGGCTGGGATGTCGCAAAAACTGGATGATCAGATGGATTCTCTCCTTTAAAAGAAATCAGGGCCAACGTTTTGAGACAGAGCATCCTTTTTTTTAAATGAATGTGTACACACACTGGTCTGTACGCTGTTCCAGTTGGGGTGGTACGTGCAATCAAGCAGATCAGATACTAACTTGACTTGGCACCAATGTATGGATGCATGGAGACATTTCCACAGAATGTATGCATTACGAGATGATAACAGACATTTACAACCCGGAATATAGGAGCAGGGCAGCCTCAAGTGACATCACCAGATCAACTGCAGTGTCAAGCCACGCCAATATATTATCCCGCACACCACAGCTTTGAAAGCCTCTTTTTCTGCTCTAGCCATTAGAAAGCACTTGTGACTGCAAATACAAGGGGATCTTTCCAAACACAGACAAGGCATGCCATATCCTGTTGGCAAACAGGAGGTATTGTGAGGGCTGCTCACTTGATCAAGACATTCATATTTCCCCCCCCCGCCCAACTACAAAATGCATCTCCATAGAAACCAGGAAGCAAGAAACTACTGTAATAACACTAAAGTAAATGCCATATCCAGTTAGTCATTACAAGACAGCCTAAGGGATTATACCAAGGAAAGAAACTAACTAGGGCTACGTTCAAAGCATGGAGACTTAAATAGTTGAAATCAATTTTCTGAAGGAATGCAACAATACATTTTCAGCTTAATCTCACTTATCATTTGATCATAACTTCAGATATGTTACATTTTTGTTGTTTCTTACTTACAGGCATTTGTTACAGCGAAGCTGTTTGCTGTTTCAATGTTGTCTACATGAGGAACCAAATTAAAAGGTGCTTCAGATGCATTGGGGCTGGTGTTGTGAAGAAAAATTGCTAGTCGAAAAGCAGTATATTCCTGATCTGTGTTTCTGATGAAGAGGCCACCTACAAATAAATAAGCAATAGCGGAAGAGAAAGATGGTCACCATTGATTATTTCTACACCCAGCCACTGGAGTAGTGCAAACAGCTTTCTTAGCATTCCCTTAATAACAATTACTCAGTTATGTACCCGCAGAAAGGGGGGCTTGTGACACTTTTAGACTCACAGTTGCTGCAAAAAGTGAGGCTTTCAAGCTGTCCTATTTTCTGCTTCCCCCCCCCCTTATGTTGCTAGATCTGCTTTGAGGAGAGTGACCTTTGAAACCATTTTGCTTCTGTCTCTGTAACAAGGACCACTGTTAAATCCCCCCCCCTTTATTAAGTGGCGGGTAGATTAAAGAGAATGGGTGCTCTCTGTGGAAACACACGAATAAGGTACAGAGACCACATCATCCATACTCTCTTACTTTCCCCCTTTTCCTGTCTGTGCATCCACCTATATACAGGAAGGGGAGAATAAATCAACCAAGAACACAATTGAACTTTGTCCCTCTGCAGCCCATAAGCAGATAGGCAAGGGGGGGAAAGCTCAGCCTTATTAAGAAACATCTTTAGGAGTGCATGAGAAATGATGCAGTGGTGGAGCTGGAAGTAATTCAAGAACTGCGTCCCATCCAGAGCGGGAGAAGCGGAAGGCAAGCAGGGAAAGGGGGCAAAGGGGGAGACACCAAGCCTTCAAGGGAAGGGGGAAGAGAGGCAGACCGTGAAAAAAAATGCCCAAGTTTCAAAGTAGTGACAGGCGAGGCTATAAAGCAGCAGCAGCACAGGCGACTCCCCCCCCCCCCGCCCCACGGCGAATAGGCTACTGCAACGTGCAAGCTGTGCTAAACGGGGGGCTCCCGGAGCATCCTTCAGAAGAGATGCAGTTCACAGAGGGAGGGCAGCTTCCCAAGTTTGCCACCACACTAGACACAACACACCACAGAGAGAGACATAACACACCGCCATATCCCGCTGCCCTGCGGACCACTGGAGGAGCTGTCGTCTCTCCCCAGCCCTGCCTATCCCCACAGAAGGTGGCGGGAAAGGGGTATGGCAGGGACTCCCTAAACCTAAAATCCCTCTGTCCCGGTTTGACCTCCCTCCTCCCTCTTCTCCCCCCTCCCGCCGCCAGCCCAATGCAGCGCTTACCTATTTGCACGCTGCTAGGAAAAGCGCCCATTGCGAGTCCCCAAAAGCCAGAAAACAACAAGAGAAGCTGTCTGCAAATAATCCTCATCTTCTTCTTTCTCTTTTGCCTCCCCGGGTCTCTCCTCCTCACGCTCTCTCCTCCCCAGGTGTTGTTCAGAGAGGCATTGAGGACGTGGAGGAGGTGGTGGTGAGGGGGGGAGGGAGAAGGGGGGGGGCGCCGGACCCGAAATTGAGGGGGGGAAGGGGAGGAAGGGGGAAAAATTAAAATGGGGCAGGGAAGAAAAGAGAAGAGGGTGGGTTGCGCTCCCCCTGCCTTCCCTTTCTCCCCCCCTTTCTTCTTTTCTCCCTCTTTTATTTATTTCTCTCTCTCTCTCTCTTTTCCCCCCCTCCCGCCTTCCTTTCCTTCCCCTCAGCAAGCCATCCTGCTGAGGCGGATTTTTCCCGCAGTCTCCATAGCCCTGGCAGAGCTTTCTGTCCGGCAGCAAAATGTTTCACATGCAAAAGATGGTGGAGAGTTTGGTGGTGCTGGCGAGAGAGGAGTCTAGTGGCTGCGCTCAGAAATGAAGACATGCGCTATTCCTCCCGCCTTCCTGCTCCAACCGCCCGCCCTCCCTTCTTCCCTTCCCTTCCCGCCCTGGCGTCCCCTCAGCAGGCACACAGCGCACACACCGACGGCAACGGCGGTGTAGATTTTTCTCTCTCCCCCCCCCCCCCCCCCCCCCCCCCGTGCCTTCGACACCTCTCCTTCACACAGCACAAAGGAGGGAAATCCCTGAAGTGTGTGGGGTGGGGGGAGGTTAGGCTGACCACAGCCCCATAGACATTCGAGGGAGCATCAGCTCCTCTTTGTAACACATAGAGATTGTCTCACATACAACACAGGCATTGTACATTCTGGGGTTCGCACATGCATATCTTTCACACACACACACACACACACCTGTAGGTATGCATAGATACAAAGAGGTCCCTTGATTTTTCTGCCTGATTACTGCTAGCTGAGTGGGTGAACAAACTCCCTTGCAAAGTGTTTTTATAGATAGTTCCCCCCCTCTCTCTCTCTCTCTCTTTCTGTGTGTGTGTGTGTGTGTGTGTACGCGCACCTGTAAAGTATAGTCAAGTCACAGCAGACTTACAACAAACTCAGGAAGGGGCTTTCAAGGAAAGTGAGAAGCAGAGGGGGCTTGCTATTGCCTTCCTTTGCAGAGTCTTTCTTGGTGGTCTCTCCCTTTTCTTCCTTAAGTGGACTCAAAGCAGCTTACAACATAGGTCTTCCCACCTCTGTTTTATTCTCACAATAACAACCCTGTGAGGTAGGCTAGGCTGGAAGGAGGGTGAGCCAAAAGGAACAGAGAGATATAAATGTTTAAATAAATGAATGAATAAACTTTGTTTGATGGAGTAAGAGGATAGGGGTAGGATCCACTCCCCAAGCTACAGTATGCCGCCATTGCATTTCAGGAGATAAGAAAAGTGATGTGGTGTGGCAACGGTTCATTCCACAAGTAAATGGCTGATGTCAGATTACCGAGCAGGCCAAGGGTGGTGTGATGTGATATCGAATCACAGAAACAGAGTTGGAAAGAACCTCCAGGGCCATCTAGTCCAACCCCCTGCACTATGCAGGGAATTCACAACTGCCTACCCTCCTCCACACACACACACACCACCAGTAACAACCCCAGAAGATAGCAAAAAAAAAAAAAACCCTCCAGGATCCGTGGCCAAACTGGCCTGGAAAACATTGCATCTTAACCCCAAAGTGGTGATCAGCATTTCCCTGGGCATGCAAGGAAGGGCCACAAGTACTAAGCACTGAGGCAACCCTCCCTGCCCTCCCTCTCATGACCTACCTAAATTCACAGAATCAGCATTGCTGTCAGATGGTCATTTAGCCTCTGTTTGAAAACCTCCAAAGAAGGAGAGCCCACCACCTCCCAAGGAAGCCTGTTCCACTGAGGAACCGCTCAAACTGTCAGGAAGTTCTTCCTAATATTTAGCTGAAAACTGTTTTGATTTAATTTCAACCTGTTGGTTCTGGTCCAGCCTTCTGGGGCAACTGAAAACAACTCCACACCATCCTCTACATGACAGCCGTTCAAGTACTTGAAGATGGTTATCATATCACCTCTTAGTCATCTCTAGGCTATACATATCAAGCTCCTTCAACCTTTCCTCATGGAACTTGGTCTCCAGACCCCTCATATCGTATGATGTGTAGTATTATAGGAACAAAGTCACACGTTTAATTTTCTCTTCAGCCATGAACTCTCCCCTCCCCCATTGCCTCCCTCCCTCCCTCCCTATAGTGACCCTGGTATTCTTTGGTTGGTCACCCATCCAAACACAAACCAGGGCCAACTCTGTTTAGCTTCTGATATCTGATGAGATCTGGCTAGCCTATCTGTGAACTCATTAATCAAGCCACTGTCAGACACACTGCCCTTAATAGTACTACTGGCCTACCTTATGGGAATACTGTAAGGATTATTGATACAAAATAGGCAAAGTGCTACATCAATGCTAGGGATTATTATAAATTCTTGCAAATACATTTTAAAGAAATATCAAATATTATAGTACCTTAGATGAAATTTCTTTGGAACACGTTCAGAAAGAGACTAGAAATTTTGAAAGGAACCAGGGTCTGTAGGAGTAGAGGAATCCCACTAAAAACAGGTGCAACCCCCCCCCAATAAAATCCAAATGGCTTCCCTTTGGTCGCCCACCATACACAAAATTGTATATATTCTTTTCACATGACCACAATTGAAAGAATCCCACAGAGAAATTCAATTAATTCACAGAAGTGCAAATGGCATCTGCTATCTCCCCTGAGCCTGCGGGGGCGGGAAGGGCAGAATAGAAATCCAAATAAATAAATAAATAAATAAATAATATCTGCCCACAGATGAAAGTAGCCACATGAAGGCCAAGATTCAAAAAAGTAATAATGGCTTCTTAAATTTACAAATCTACCTATGCTTCAGGGCTGAGTTCTGGAACATGTGGAGCTATACTTAAAAACAAATAAGAAGAGGCATGCTAAATCCATCTAAATCAACAGAGATGCCCTTGGAAAGCCTAAAGGCAGCGTGTGAAGTCTTCACCTGCTATTTGTCCTGTTACCTCCCAAATATCCTCAAGGTCCAGTTTTGCTGTCATTGTGGTTCATGGCCTTTCTTCCATGAATTTGTATCATCGCCTTTTAAAGCCATTTGAGGTTCAAGCTAGATGTTATGTTTCAAAAAAATAAATAAGTGGGGTCCAGGTTCCCCACTTCACCCACTTCCTATACCATTTTCCTGATCTGAAATAGCCTTGAGGGTGTTATTTGGCCCACTCTGGAGCTGCATGTGCAATATCTAGTGAAGCCCCTTCCTCCCTGAGACATGGCCCCAATCCAAATCTGCAGGGAAACGGAGTCAAGGGTCCCCGAACCCAAGTTGTTTAAAAAGTGCTGTCTAATTCAGATCTACCTTGACCTAGATAGTCCAGGCTGGCCTGATCTCATTAGATCTTGGAAGTTAAGCAGGGGTGACCCTGGTTAGTAGTTGGATGGGAGGCCACCAAGGAAGTCCAGGGTTGCTACCCAGAGTCAGGCAATGGCAAACCACCTCTGTTTGGCTTTCTTTTGCAAAACTTCTGGGGTCGCCATAAGTCAGTTGTGAGTTGATGGCACTTTCCACCACCTTCAGTTCAGACTGAAGCCAAGTAGCCATCAACACCACCACATCATGTGGCAATACATTCCATACGTCAATTAGGGGTCAAGTAAATATGTATTTTTTCATCCTGTCCTACTACCAATCAATGTCATTGGATATTCCCACCCCACTCTGCACTGCCCACTTGTTCTCCAGTTCATAGAATAGAATCATAGATTTGGAAGGGGCCATACAGACCATCTAGTCCAACCCCCTGCCCAATGCAGGACCAGCCTAAAGCATCTCTGACAAATATTCGTCCAGCCTCTTCTTGAAAGCTGTCACTGAAGGGGAGCTTACCACCTCCCTAGGCAGCTGATTCCACCTTTGAACCAGTCTGACCGTGAAAAAGTTTTTCCTAATATCCAGCCGATACCTTTCTGCATGTATTTAAACACGTTGCTTCGCATCCTATCCTCTGCCGCCAACTGAAACAGCTCCTCGCCCTCCTCCAAATGACAGCCTTTCAAATATTTAAAGAGAGCAATCATGTCCCCCCTCAGTCTCCTCCAAACTAAACATTCCCAAGGCCCTTAGCCTTTCCTTGTAGGGCTCAGTCTCCAGACCCCTGATCACCCTCGTCGCTCTCTTCTGCACTCTCTCGATTTTGTCCACATCCTTTTTGAAGTGAGGCCTCCAGAACTGCACACAGTACTCCAGGTGTAGCCTGACCAAGGCAGTATACAGAGGAGCTATGACCTTCTGCTATTTTGATGCTATGGCTCTTTTAATACAACACAAGACTGAATTTGCCTTTTTTGCCACTGCATCACACTGACTGCTCATATTTAGTTTACAGTCCACCCTAACCCCAAATTCTCTTTTGCATACACTACTCCCCAGAAACATATCCCCCATCCAGTATTTGTGCTTGATATTTTTGTGGCCCAGATGTAATACTGTGCATACAGATGTAATACAGTTCTAATATAATGAGAAAGAGAGACAAATCTCCATCTTGCACATGCATGGAATCTCTGCACACCATTTTACAGCCCTCCCTCACATTGTTTAGTAGTCTCCAAATGATTTAGCCTTTTGTTGTGGGGAAGATGTCCCATGAACACATGTGCATACTGCATGTCTGGGATTAGGAGAAGAGTTTAATTGCTAGAAAGCATGGTTTTAAGGTCACATTGGTACTTGGCATTTTTAATCTTAAAACATGGTAGAATCAAAAGTGTAATCCATACCATTCTGCTGCAGGAAATAATAGCAGATAAATAAAACAGTAAGAAATATAAGCACTGCAAAAAGACCGATGTGGATGTCCCTGTCACAGCTTCCTTTTCTGTATGGTCATGTGAAAGAATGACTGGTATAGTGTGGAACAACAGGACAGCAGGTATAGAATCAGTGTTATGAGCATAAGCTATGTGCCGGAAGTCCTATGTTCAAATGATCATACTCCTGGATTCAAATCATATAATTATCATAGCCTTGAACTCCATTAGAGGAGTTGGGGCAGAATTCTATGTTATACTGGCATCACATGGTTCCTAAACACATGTCTGCTGGCCAATACAAATACAAATACGCATGCTTATTTAATACGCTCCCTTTCCTAATTTTTCCATGCATCTTCAGAGTGTGACTGCAAAGGGAGCAAGTTAAAAATGAACACATATACCTGTATGAACACACAAGTGACCCACCTGCCAATTATTCACTGTAAATCTGCCCCCCACGCCATGCATTTGCATATCAATAGAAACACAGAGTTAGGAATTCCATGTTTCCTTCATAACAAGGAGCTCTGCCTTGAGGACAAGTCACCTTCTCTCCACTTCTGTCTTCCCGTTCGTAACAAGGATAACAATACTGACTTACTTGCAGGGCTATTGTAAGGATTATTAATACAGGAAGCGCTTAAATTATTGATTACCTTTCCTACCTTTGCCGAAACTGTCTCCTCCTCATCTCTAATACTCACCATGAATTTCTGACTTCTCCCTTATTACTGCTCATAGGATTTTTAACTTTATTTGGGCGGGAAATGTTAATTTTATTTGGGCAGGAAAAGGCACAACCGTTGGGCCATTGCTAGGAAATATCCAGCATTAATAGTCCATATAGTTCATGTATAAGGGTACACACACAGAGTGTACTGTGTTCCCGCAGTGTACACCAGGAGTGTCAAACACACGGCCCGGGGGCTGGAACCGGCCCACCCAGGGCTATTATGCAGCCCACAAGCAGTTAGTGCAAGGGAGGGAACAGGAGTCTGCTTGGGGGCGAGTGGGTGGAGCCACTCCTGTCGTGGCATGGCAGAACAACCTCGTCTGCAGCAGCAGTCAAGCATCATGGGAGCATCTGCCCAGTGCTGCACTGCTGGCTCTCCAGTCTGCACATATGGGTTTTCCTTTGCAATGGAGCCTTGCAGTGAAGATACACAAACTTGGAGCTTACCAGCTGCTGTCCTTTATACAGTTTATATCTCTGGTACCTGGCATTACATTTATGGCACACATGGCCCGGCCCAACAAAGTGAACTGTATGTCAGATCTGGCCCTTGTTACAAATGAGTTCGACACCTCTGGTGTACACTATTAGGGCTTCCATACAACAGTTAGTTGGATGTTTATGTTTCCAAGTATTTTTAATTGGTTACCTTTCATGAATTTATCTAGTAGTCTTTTTAAAAAAAAAACATTTATATTATTAGCCTGGTGGCAGGGGCTTCTGCAGATCATTGGGAAACGGCCTGAAAATCCCTTTCTTTATTTGAATAAGATTCCTTTCAGTTCTACTATCATTCAACAGAATAAATAACTGCCCTATTTATTCCTCACATCTGCTTTTGGTTTTATTTATTTAGTTAATTTATATTTCACCGCAGAATTGTAAATTCTATTAATCATGCTTTACATGGGTAGTCAGTTTCCTTAGGAAGAGTCCTAATTTCATGTTACCTTTGCCAACATGAAAGATGGTTTAATGCCACTTTGCTCTGAATCTTTTCTAGTTGTCCTTTTCTATTGGGGGGCAGAATATTTTGGGGGGAATGAAGCTGAGGTTGTTAGAAATATGGCATGTCTGTCATAAGAAAGAAAAAACAAAGGGCAGTGTTAGGCTAAATTACCATTTCTCTAATTGTTATTTATTCTACTATTGAATGATAAAATAGAATTAGTAGACTTTTAAAGAAGAACAAGCCCTGCAAAGGAAAAGGTCAGCACAGCTTCTACAAAGGGATGTCCCACCTAAGCATCTTTTTGGAAGTCAATGAGAGTATTAACTAGGATGTGAATAAAGGTGAGCTGGTAGACATTAGATAGACAGACAGCTAGACAGACAGACAGCTAGATATAGAGATAGATACATAAATATATAAAAACATAAGCGAAGCCAATGTTGGATCCAGTCCAACACTGTGTCACGCAGTGGCCAAAAATACCAGGTGCCATCAAGAGGTCCATCAGTGGGGCCAGGAAACTAGAAGCCCTCCCACTGTTCCCACCACCCCAGCACCAAGAATACAGTGCATCGCTTGCCCCAGACGGAGAGTTCCTATCTATACCTTGTGGCTAGTAGCCACTGATGGACCTCTGTTCCATATGTTTACTTGGATTCCAAAAAGCTTCCAGCAAAGCAAAAAACCCCAACAGTTCTTGGGAAAATATAGCAATTAAGTGAATAGATCTTCTCATAGGTAATCAACTGGTTAAACGGGGACCAGAGGCTAGAAGAAAACAAACCTTTCTCTCAGTAGAGGGGATTACGGAGCTGAGATCCTCAAGGATCTGTGTTACAAGGGGTACTATTTGATTCAGTCATAAACTGTCTGGAACTGGAGTGAGTAGTAAAGTAGCCAATTTGAAGATTACACCATTTTTTTCAAGATGATAAACACTAAATCACATTGTTAAGAGCTCCAAAGGGATCACTTCAGATTGGTGGAGCAAGCAACAACATGGAAATTAGATTCAATTAAGCTAAGTGTAAAGTAATGCACACTGGGGCACACACACCCCAAACACACATTCACATATATACTGACATAATGACAGTGTCAGAAGTCTAACCTGTCAGTGGCAATCCAGAAAAAAGATCCTGAGGTCTTTGTTGATAGTTCAATAAATGTGTCCAAAATAGAAGCAGATATCAGAGTCCAAATTGAGGTGTAAGTCATCAAATTTTCCGAGCCATAAAAAGGAGGATTAAGGGTCCTTGACTGACCATTCTGGCTTAGTATATGCCAGCTTTTGAGATTGGGTCCCATTACAGCCATGTTTGAATAAGAATTATTCGAAATGCGGCATCAGGCATCCGGATTACGCGTCGGCTTTTTATGGCTCAGAAAATTTGATGACTTACACCTCAATTTGGACTCTGATATTTGCTTCTATTTTGGAGTAGACACATGGAAATACTGTAGACTGTGCTTCTATTATGCTTTATTATTGCACCTTGGCCAATTGATTCATATTATACTTGCTGTTATGCTTATATGATTATTATATACTTGCTATTTTGCTTGTGCATTTATTTTCAGTCAGTGGTGTGTTCTTTGCTGTTCCTTGTACTGTACACTGGCTTCCCCCCTTGTTTTTGGCCTCAAGGGGAGAAGACAGCAGGAAAGAAAACATGGAGGAGAAATAAGAGGCCGCGGAAGAGGAGCAATGGGAAGAAAGGCAGCAGGTTGGCAGACTTAAACAGCGGGAAGAAACAGGAGGAGCAGTGGGAGAAATGTCCCCTCTTTCATGAGCCTCACATGGGTACCAGCTGTAACACTACAACAATTTATTTGCAGATTAAAAAAAAAAAGGAAACGCCCCCTACTGGTGGAAGCGGGAGATGGCCACAATAGGCCACTGAGGCAGGGAAACATGTTGTTACCCGCCCTGAGCCTGCTCACAGGAAGGGCTGGTTATAAATATGAAGAAATAAATAAACATAGCAAGTGCAAGCATCATTGCCACTGCACTCACTGCATTGGCAGCAACAATAGCAATGAGGAAACCACGTAAGTCCTTCCCTGTGTGGAAAGCACCTAGGATTGCCAACCTCCAGGTGGGGCCTGGAGATCGCCCGCTTTTATAACTGATCTCCAGCTGACAGAGATCAGCTTCCCTGGAGAAAATGGCTGCTTTGAAAAGTGGACTCTATAGCATTGGACCATGCTGAGGCCCCTCCCCTCCCCAAACCCTGTCCTCTCCCGGATCCACCCCCAAAGTCTCCAGGTATTTTCCAACCCAGACCTGGCAACCCTAAAAGCACCTCTGTGCCAGGAATTAATAGGAAAAGGATTGAAAGTAAAGTGGTCAATGTCATAATACCCTTGTATAGCTCTGCAATATGGCTGCCACTGAAATACTGTGTACAGTTCTGTTTTCCCAATCTTAAAGAAGGATATTGAGCTGGAAAAGTTGTAGAAATAGTAGGCCCAAATGATCCAGAGGCTGTAACTAGGGTTGCCAAATGTTTTTTGGCCGGGAGCGGGGGGCTCCCGGCCGACTTAGGAGTGCGCGCGCGCGTCACCCGGAAGTGACATCGCACGCTGGGGGCGTGGCCACGCCATTTGAGGGGAAAACAAAGAGTTTTCCCCTCAAATGGCATGGCCCCGCCCCCAGCGTGCGACGTCACTTCCGGGTGACGCGCACGCGGGGGTGGGGTTTCCCCCGGGCCCCAATTCCATGGGAGCGGAAATCGGGGCTCGAAAGTGGGGGGAATTCAGCCCCCCGGGGGCATTTGGCAGCCCTAGCTATAACACTTTCTGTCTGGGGAAATGGCAAAGAGTGTGGGTCTTCTCAGTTTAGAAAAGAGGACCAAGGGGGGTGAGGAACATGGTAGAGTTTCATTAAAATCATGCATAGTATGAAGAAAATGGAGGAAGGGCTGATTCTTCCTCCTGCCATGGTACTGATGGAATTCAATGAAGTGAATAGGCAGTAGATTCAGGACAGGACAAAAGGAATTACTTTTACACGCAATGCATAATTAACTTACTGAATTCGCTGCCACAAGATGTCATGACGGTTGCTAGCTTAGGCAGCTTGTAAAGGGGATTTTAGACAAATTCATGGAGGGCAGGTCCATCAGAGGCTATTAACCATAAAGGCTAAAGGAACCTTCAAGTTCAGAGGCAGTGGATTTCTGTATGCCAGATGCTGTGGGAGGGAAATGGAGAGGAGGGGTCTTTGGGCCTCCGCGGCATGCTTACAGGCTTCCTGGAGTGTCTGGTTGACCACTGTAGAAAACAGGATGCTGGACAGATACTCCATTGATCCTGTCTGGAAGGGTTATTATGGTTGTCAGCAGTGTTCCCTCTAAGCTGAGTTGGTGTGAGCTAGCTCACAGTTTTTTAGCCTCCGTCTCACAGATTTTTGCCTTAGCTCAGGAAGGATGGCCTCAAAGCAAACTAATTTATGCAGCAACCTAATGGCTCGCTCACAACTTTAATGCCCAAAGCTCACAAAGTAGGATTTTTGCTCACAAGACTCCACAGCTTAGAGGGAACATTGGTTGTCAGCAACGACCATTAAATTTATATTTATATTTATTATGCCCCCTCCTCCAAGCTGGGTTGAGTAACAATAAATTAAAAGTATACACCAAAACAAAAATTCAATTCAATTAAAAACAGCCAAAATGTAATAACTTTAAGCCCCAACTCTTAACCATCTTATCTCTGGCACTAAAATACAGGTGAAGTAAAAAAAAAAGAAAAAAGCTGAGGATATGTTTACAATGCTAATTACTACCAGTGTTCTAATTAAATTGTATTAACTTCTATCACAGAATCCTGGATGAAGTGCTGCTGAAAATTCTCTCTCAAGAGAGCCCTAGTTCCCCACAGAGAACTACAATTCCCGGGGTTCCCTGGGAAGAAAATGATAATCAACAAGATTAAGTCTGTAGTATAGATTCCCATGATGCTTTGTAAATATGCTCAGGTTTCACCTTTGATGAGTCTATACAGAGAAAAAGTCCATTGGGCGGGCCACAGGGCAAACTTTTCCATGTCTCTTTTCTTTGGAGGAACAGATCGACTCTGACAGCCCAAACTTAAAAAGGTTTTTTCCTTCATTAACTTAAATGGGCCTTATCTCTGGTAATTACGTTGAGAAATGTATCCTTAGATATATTGGGCTAAGCAGTATACAGTTTGGCTAGTGAGCATATAGCCAAAAGACATAAAACAGACATCTTGCCTTCTCCAGCTGCCCATCAGTACGCACCTGCTACCTTAGCCTCCCGCTCTAATCATTAAAAAAAAAAAATACTGGCATACACTGCAGAGTTTCCCCCCTAAAATAAACCAGTAACAGAATTACGTGAGTGCTTTTGTGTCATAAGTTGAATCCTTTTCTATTTATTTTTACTCTTTATGTGGCACTTTCCCACCATGCATTCAGATCAACTTGCAACACAAAGAGATAAAATATTTGTATACAGTAATGACTACAGAACATCTGAACTGCACAACAGCCCATCAAAGAAAAAAAATCAACAGAAGGAGAATTCCCAAAGCTGAGAGAAAAAGGAAGGTTTTAAATGAAGAGGAAAACAAGAAAGAGCAACTCCTCAACCCTAAGGGGAGATCAGTCCAAACTCTTAGCATTAGAATGATGAAAAGATTGAATGTTCATACATATAAATATCAATGGTTTCTGAAGTGAATGGGTTAGGTGGTAGGGGCTGATAAAGGGAGAGAAATATCTCTAAGATACATGGGACCCCAAAACATCTATGGATCAGAGAATCCAACATCTTGAACTGAACCTTGAAGCAAATAAATCAGTTGCCAGCCTTCAGATGGTTGCTGGAGATCTCCTGGAATTACAACTGATCTCCAGACTACAAATATCAATCCCCCTGGAGAAAATGGTTGCTTTGGAGGGTGGACTCTATGGAATTATACCTGTGAAGTCCCTCCCCAAATCCCACTCTCTCCAGGCTCCAGCTCCATATCTCCAGGAATTTCCCAATTAGGGTTCCCAAGTACTTACTGCCATCCGGCGGGGGACACATGCTCCCGGGCCAGAACATTCCTCCCTGTAATGCACCATGCCATTGCCAGGAAGTGATGCTGGGTGATGCTCTGGCAATGGGGCTGAAAACTCAATGGTACCATTGAGTTTCGAGCCCCATTGCCAGAGCGTTGCCCAGCGTCACTTCCTGGCGACAGCATGATGCGGCGCGTCTGTTGTCCCCGCGGGAATGATCCTGCGAAGACGCCTGTTTCCCCGCCGAATCACAGTAAGTACTTGGGAAGCCTGTTCCCAATCTGGCAACCTTAAAAATCATCCTATTATCATCTTCCAACTTGCCTTCCAACTTGCTCTTGACAGTCTGGTATCTTGAGAGGCAGTGAGGTGGCATTGGGAAGACACTACATTTAACAGGTCTGACAACATTAGTCAATCAGTAGGATTAATCAAAAATCCATTAATCACAGTTGTATGGATTTTAAGTGAAAACCAACGAGCCTTGTAAAATGGTTTTAGCATGAAAGCACTAAAAGCACTCTGTTCATGTCTCAGTCTTGGCAATTTGTTTAAGATGATTTACTAAATAAAAAGGCCACATTCCTGCAGCTAGATACGTGCTAATGCCTTTTTGTTTAGGAAGATTCATGTCATGATTAGGGACATTTACAGTACATAAGCCGGCTTTTTGATTGATCCCATTTGGAAATTGTACCAGAGCAAGTCTATGGTGCAACTACATGGTGCTGAAGATCTGGGGCAGGAGTGATGGAATCATCATGGACATGCAGACTATCCAAAATCTCTTTCTAAGAAGGATTCTGGCTCTGCCCCAGGGCACTTCAGCAGGCCTGCTGTGGGCTGAATTTGGTCTCCCTTAAGTTGGGGTCCACCTACATGTTGCCTTGATTCGCTGTTTGCATAAGCAGAGTAGTATTCCAACTGAACGCCTTTCAAGGAAATGCCTTACCCTGCTGCAGAGAGATCACACCTTTGATGCGGGCTACAACCAAATTCTTTACCAGTGTTCTTTACCACCTAATTCCCAGGAAGTTACCCTGGACAATGTTGGCCGAGTGTAGATGTGCAGTAATCTGGAGCACAAGCTGTTTAAAAAATAAAGTTGGTTCAGTAAGAAGAGAACAAGCTTTGTAAGAAAGAGGAAAGAGAAAGAGAAGTCTAACTGCCTAACTAGCTAGGAGGAGGACAGTAACTAAATGTTCTCGGCAGGACCATGTAAAAAAACCTAATTGAGCAAATCAGGAGACAGAAAGGAGACTATTTGACAATAGCAGGAAGTCCCTAATCTCACTATACTAACTAGTTGTCCCCTCTGCTGCCCCCTGCAGGATGTTCTTGTCATTTTCTTTATCTATGCGTGATAGACCTAACATACAGTTCTTTATCTATGCATGATAGACCAACAGACAGTTCCTAACTATGGTCTTTCAGTCTTGATGCCATGTTCAATAGATGTGCTGTATCCAGGTCCAAATTTCCCCTGTGGTTTGGATTTTTCAAAAGGGATCATAACAGAGCCTCATACCTTTCTAAATATCACTTTTCATAAACTTAGGCCCCGGTCACACGGCCCGGATATCATGGGGGGGGGGAGGCGTGGCTGTTTACCCCGGGGCAAAATAATGCACGGTTGCGTGATCAGACATCCCGTGGAGGTTCCGTGGAGATCCCGTGGAGGTCCCGTGGGTAGGTGCCGATCACAGGACAATCCTGCGGCGTGGCAAAGAAGCAGCGTGGTGTGGCAAACGGGTTTGTTTTTTTCTGTACACCAAAGTATGTGCATGCTCCGTTGGGTGCTTGTGCGCATCCATGGAGACTTGGGGAAAAAAACCTTTTTGCAAGGAGACATGGGTGGGTGCCGGATGCCACCGGAAACACGATCAGACGCCCGCCCTTGCCCCACGGTTACCGGAAACTAGTACCTCGGAGGTACTAGTTTTTTACCCCGCATCTTTGGCGGGAAGCCTCGGGTGAGCCACGGGAGCGCTACGCTTCCCAGATGTGGCGGTGAGATCGCACCCGGAAAATCTGCCTATCTTCCGTCTCTCTAGTGTGGCTAATGTTCTGTGTGACCGCAGCCTAAGAATACTTTTCTCAGCCATCTGCTGCCAACCTTATGCTAATCACCATGTTAACAGTTGTTATGCTCAGAAAGCTATTGCCCAGCCCCTTTGTCACTGTGGAGCCTCAGAAGTGGAGGACTATGTTTTGTCCTTCCCCCTCTGTAGGGAGCCCAGATATTTCTTGCTGCAATCCTAGCCAGCTTTGACCTGGTTTATTTATTTATTTATTATCAGATTTATACCCCGCCCTCCCCGCAAAGCGGGCTCAAGATTCCAGCAGCAGAGAAAATTATTTTCCTTCTAGCTGATGTGGACCCTCATGTCACTTATGTAGCTTCATTTTTTGCATTGGTTGCTTTGAAAATTTGAAATAAAGTCATGCTTAGGACCTAATTCATTGCAGTCTGATTTGTGATTTTTCTGGGCCAAGCTTTCTCTTTGCTCCTTATTAATTCTCATCTACTCTGACTTTATTGTTGTGTTTTTGTTACTTTATGTATTTTAATTTAACTTAAGATTGTAATGGCCTTTGGCCCATATGTAATAGGTTTCATTATATACTTCTACTTTTTAGGGTTGTCTCATTCAGGCCATTTGAAAACCGTGATTCTGATTGTTTAATACCAACTGGGGCAGAAGTCTTGGGGATTATATCAATCCCTCACCCAAGGGATCCTCCCTCCCGTATTTCTAATATTTAGGGGAAAGGGTTTGGTTTTGTAAGTAATTAAAGTTCTCTTTAATTATGTGTCTTATTGTCATGAATGGAGAGCTTTAAAAATCTGTCTCTAATCCTGGGGGGGAAGCTCTCTGGAAGCCAGAGAGGTGGTGCCATGTTTGGTAGAAAGCAGAAGCTAAGGCAGGAAATCACATGATCTGAACAAGAATGGGGAATGTTTGTATGGGGAGACCCAACGTGGTGTAGTGGTTAAGAGCAGCGGACTCTAATCTGGAGAACCGGGTTTGATTCCCCACTTCATCACATGAAGCCTGCTAGGTGGCCTTGGACCAGTCACAGTTCTCCCAGAACTCTCTCAGCCCCACCTGCCTCACAAGGGGATTGTGTGGAGAGAACAGGAAGGTGATTGTAAGACTTCCTAGGGTAGAGTAAAGTGAGGTATAAAAACCAACTCTTCTTCTTCTTGTGGTAGCAGAGCACTAGATTCAGGTGAGAAAACCCAGGTATCCTTTTCAGACGTTACCATTATGCATACCAGGAAGCCAGGAACTAGGGATATGCACCATGGGAAAAAATGGTACTTTTCAGATCTGGATATCAAGGAGCCAAAAATTATTGATATTCCTGACAATTCAGGTGGTGGTGGTGGGGCAGAATTCTAATTTTATTTGGCTGAATCTTGCTGGAGGGGTGCTGTTTTTTGAGCTATTGGCACCAAAATGAAAGAAAATAAAACATTCCTGGAAGCCTTAAAACACTGACACCTGATATTCCCAGTTACTCCAGAATATTTCTGAAATTTTTGGGGACTCATTTCCTGGTATCCTGAAAAATCTCAGATACTATCCAGGGACCTGACTACATCTGGAAAATACTGATGGTATTTTTAAATCCTATACTTGGACAGGAAATATCCGGACACACATCTCTACATATACTCTTGAAATGTGTGGTTGCCATGTTGTCTGAAAGGGGAAACACATGGATTTTCAGCTTCAGTACAGCAGAACCAGAGCCTGGGAAAAAATCAGGATCTGGCATAGCATGTACAGAAGCTTTATGTGTGGACAAAATCCAAGCATTGTCCCTTTCAGGCCTCATGGCAAATGTGCATTTTGGGAGGATCGTGGGTCATATGAGATCCTGATATGCACAATCGGCAAGCTCCCATTACACACAGTCATAACTTCTGAAAAGGCCAACTGGAAGATCACTGAGGAGGAGCTTACAGGAAATAAGAGAGGAATCAGAATTTTCGCCAAGGGGATGGAAAAGAAGGGCAGTGGTTTTGCAGTGTGGTAGAGGGAGAAGTGACATGACTTGGTGGCAGAAATGAATACAGGGAGCAAGGAAGGAAAAAGAATGTTAGTGAATAGGAAAAAAAACATACAAGGAGAGGAAGGGGTGGGAGAGAAGGAACCAGAATGCCACTCTTAGACATACTGAGCTGGAGGTGATGAGATATCCAAAGTGAATTATCAAATGGACAATCTGACATGCAGAATTAGATGAAGGGAAAAGGGGCATAGAGGTAAGCAGGATGGCCTCTGAATATATGTGTTACTAAAAACTAAGGACTTGATGGTATCATCCATAGCCAGCATGTAGAGAGATAACAGATCCTCATCAAATAACCAAGGTCAGATCCCAAAGGATCCCAAGAAAGAGAAGTAAAGCCACCAAAGTAGTATTTCTGCTTTTGAAAACTTGAATGGGTGATTAGATGGTTTGGAATAGTGGACAGAATAAGAGAAATCTAGTATGTGAAGGACATCAACATGAACAGCATCAGCTAAGTAAGAGGATGGTGGAGTAGAGATCTCTGGATTTTATTGTGGATAGATGTTGTTAGATATTATGGTGAGAGCAGTCGAAATTAGCCAACAGCTGGAAAGGGTGGATAAAACAAGGGGTGTCTTGTTGATAAGGGGAGGGGAACTGGCCCTATTGAATGCAAGAAGTAGCCTTGAGATGCAAGACTAGTAATCTCTTATGCGTGATGTCAAGTGCATCTCGTCATCTTTTCTTCTGGGCTTCCTACCCTCAGTCTCCTTCATCCGCAGTTGATATTTATATTCCCTCACAGTGCCAGCTTGTTATTACTGTTTTTCTCTGATTTGATTCAATGCTTTACCGATTGAAGAGTTATTTGGAAGATTATTATTCCATGTAATCAAAGATTCTGTCTCTGTGGTCTCCAGATTACTGAAATTATCCATTTTTGTAGGTTCTACATGGAATTGTGAGCTCATAGTAGCAATGAGAGCTACACAAAGAATCATCTCCATGTAGAAGCAAAGGTCTCTGGACTTGTTTCCTTATCTCTGCAGGTCAGTGTGTGTCCCATCTAGCAGAAACAGACTGTGAGGATTTGTAAGCACACAATGATATTACCTAGAACTGGCCCTTTTTACCTCTGTGAAGTAGGAGCTAGGGATGGGCGCAAACCAGGAAAATCAAGGTTCGTTTTGGTTCGTTGGGCCACACAAACCTCCCCATTTATGAACCAGTTCATTTTGTGAGCTTTGTGATGTGATAAAACAGCCTCCCCCTGCAGGCTAGAGAGGCCACATCAGGAAAACCACACCAAATTCTGGGGTCAGCTTCTCATCCTGCAGAGCATTTTAAAGCACACTGTGGGAGGAGAAGCCATGACAGCCAGGACCTGCCTGCAGCTGGGAGAGCCCTTCCCACCACACACAGATCCTGGGGTCAGCTTTTCTTTCTGTGGTCCACTTTAAAGCATGCCATGGGAGGAGAAGCCATGGCAGCCAGGATCTGTCTGTGGCCAGGAGAGCCCTCCCCACTGCACACAGATTCTGGGGTTGCCTTTCTCCTGGCCATGTGACCAGAAGAAAGTGGGGAGGAGTTCTCCTGGGAAGGATCTCCCTTTCTCCCAGCTGCAGTGAGCCTCGTCCAGGAGAAAGTGAAGGGACTCCTGGGAATGGACTCCCCTCCATCTTTATCTTGGCCATGGCAAGCCGCAGCCAGGAGAAAGGGGAAAGGGGATCTCCCAGGAAGGGTCTCCCTTTCTACTGGTTGCAGCAAGCCTCAGCCAGGAAAAGTGGGAAGAGATCTCCTGGGAAGAGGGGGGAGCAAGAGGAATCACTGAAATGGCGTGCATCTATTTCAGCCCAACAGCTGATAGGCACATCAGACCCGCTGTTAGGCTGAAATGGAGGCAAGCCATTTCAGCAGTCCCTCTCACTCCCTGCTCCACTTTCCACCATGAGCTGCACAAACCTCCTTTAAAAGTGGAGGGACATGTGGGGGGTGTCCTTGATAGGGATGGGCATAAACCTCGGTTTGTGGCGGCCCCGCTCTAGTGGAATGAGCTCCCGGAGGACCTCAGGGCCCTGTGGGACCTTCTGCAGTTCCGCAGGGCCTGTAAAACGGAGCTCTTCCACCAGGCTTTTGATTAGGGGGCCGCCGGTAACATCGTGGCCCTGACCCTAACATCAGCACCAAAGTAATATCTGATAGCCTGGCAAGGAACCTGGAATATGGTGATTGTTATATCTAGATGCCAAAATAATGCCGCCATTGTTTACTTGCACTGCTAGCACTTTGCATTTTGTTGTGGTTTTAACTGTTTTATCTGTTTTAATATTTGTATAATGTATTTTTATATGTATGACTGTGAGCCGCCCTGAACCTGTCTTCACGGGGAGGGTGGGATATAAATCAAATAAATAAATAAATAAATGACCCAGTTATTTTCACGAGGAATTTAGGTTTGTGATGAGGTTCATGCCCATTCCTAGTAGGAGCCATTGCATTTTGCAATGGAAAATAGCCGTTCTGTATCTGTAAGATCTCTACTTGTATTGTTTATTTTTTCACTTTATCCATAGCCTTGCCTTTCTCCCTGAGACTCAAGGCTGATTACAGAACAAAAACAATGAAATCATACTGCATAAAACATCCAGTGAACAATACAACAGGACTAGCATTACAGAATTAGAAGATAACAAGTGGGGACCCACAAGTCTCACAGGGAAGGGAATCCCTAAACACCAAGGGCCAAATCTGCATCCACTCTGTTTTATTGTGGGGCTTGCACAGGAGATCTTCCCAGTGCAGGGGTACCTGGGTATGGGTTGCCAATGGGTAATTAAGACCCCCCCCAATCCCTGCTACCATGTGTTCCTCTCCAACCTACTCCTACCTGTGTGAGTTAGGGACCTGCCACTTGAACTGCCACTCAGGCTCAGGTCTGCAAAGCACCTGGCATACAGTGGGGAGAGACTCAGCCTAGCCAGAGGTGAAAATAAAGAGGCAGATTGTGCAGCGGGGTGGTGGTGGTCAGGGAGTGTATAACCTGCTAATCGGGCTGTTTCATCACGCCAGGACTTTCCTCCATCCCAGAACTTTGTCCCCAGAAGAAGCTTTCCTCTCCCCATCTTTGGGGGAGGAAGGTGCTGCTTACCCACTCACCTACAGCCAATGCTGCAGCCTCAGCTATGCCAGTGATGGGAGAAGCCCCACCTTCCTTCCCATCTCACTGTTGGCCAAACTGCCAGGCCTGCTATGGCTTCTGGCCACCCCCCCACTAATACTACCCAACCTGCCTCAGCTCCTGGCCACCCCCCACATCAACAGCAATGCAGCAGGGCTCACCACAGCTCCAGGTCACCCCCTCACCAAAAAGCAATTTGGCTTGGTCCACCATGGCTTTCAGCCACCTCTCAAAACTAACAGCCAGGGCTTTTTTTTCCCTGGGGGAATGTGTCTAAACAGAGTTCCAGAATCTCTTCAACAAAATTATTTTTAAAATGTTTAAAAGTTCATAAATTTTCATTATATAGATTGAAAACTTCATTTCCCTCTTGAGAGTTCTGGCACCTCTTTTTTTTTTTAAAGCCCTGCTTAACAGCAATACATCTGGCCCCCCATGGCTCCACGCCACCTCACCACCTCACTGACAATGCTTCTGTTTTTAGGGGGATTTAATCCTCCCAATCTATTTTTTTTTTTTACAATATCAATTTTTTCTTCAAACCTGGGAGGGTCCCCCATGTTTGGAGGAAAATCTCCTTTCTCTCAGTGTAAACCCAATCCACAGATTTAGATATCTGCAGATTTTTCAGAATGTAGATCTGGCCATCAGTTGTTTTTCTTAAAACAAGCTGTAATAAACAACAATAAAAATGGTAAAAAAGAATTCAGACATTATTTAGCCACTGGATTAACAAAAATAATAGTAACAATAATAGTAACACAACAACAATAATACCCCCAAAATTTCCATATATCATTAATTTGGACAACTCCATCATTTAGCTTATAATATTTTCTGATAATCTAAAACAATTACTATTCTTCTGCTACTACCAAAATTCAATTCCATCTGTTCCATCTTAATCCTAAATTTATTTCTTTTTTCCTTCATGATAAATTATTTTTGATACAGCACATAGCTTTACTCAAGCTTTTTATTTCAGGTTTAGTTTGTTCTCTTCTATGATCTTTTCCTCCACTTTGTTTTGTCTACTGTACTGTTGGGCAACTGCCATTAACTACCACATATCACAAAGAGTCATGCCAGCAATTTTATCCTTGATCTATTTGTCATGTTTCCCCAGAGGATAATATTTTCTCTCATTTTTCCCTCCTGTGCCCTATGAGATATAAGCAACTTTCACAGCCAGTCTAACATGCCTGCTATAGACTAGAAAGGTAGACTGGGCAGTATTAGGTAGAGTTACACTCTTTTAAGACCATTAGACTCAGTGGTTACAAAGCAGAGTCACAGCCTTTTAAAACCATTAGATTTGATGGATTTAGAAGGCCACAACCCTGTTTAGGATTTCTTTAAAGCCTACCTATGGTTAGAACTGGAATAATTTCATCCAGGTGAGAACCCAGTCTGTTCCCATGAACTCCTGTCCACATTTATGTCTCCTTGTCTACTACAAGGTTGTCAAGGCAGTTTACAATATAAAATAAAGCAATAAATTAAATCAACAACTTTAAAAATCTCACACACAAAAACAGTAACAGAATCAGAACCAGCAGCTGCAAAACAGGAAAGTAATTATGATTATGGTTTGGATTCAGTTTGCACCAACCAAAGGATCTAGATTTTCTCCCTTCCTGTCCTCTGTCCCCCTACAGCCCAAAATGTCACCCAAAAAGCTGGTCTCGAAGGTCTTGAAGGAGAAGCGGCCTCAATCTGGATAGGCCAGGCTAGCCCAGTCTCTTCAGATCTCGGAAGTTAAGCAGGGACAGCTCTGTTTAGGGTTCCCAGACCCCCGCTGGGGGTGGAGGAACCCCCACTTTTGCAGGACACTTCCCTGAAGCCAGCCAGCTGGCCAGTGGGGGGAAATCCTGCCCCCAATTGGCCCAAAAGGTAATGTGATGACATCACCTGGGAGTGACATCACATCGCTGATGTTGGGGGAGTGACACTCTAGTCTATGGGCAAAACTTTATGGTAAAATCAGCTACCAACCATAGAGTTTTGCCTAAAAACTAGACTGTCAGCCCTGACATTGGCAACATGATGATGTCAATTCTGCATGGCAGAAGATCCCAGAAAGGACCAAGGATCCCCTCGCTGGCTGCCAGGTAGGACTTGGCAACCCTAGCTCTGGTTAGTATTTGGATGGGAGACCACCAAGAAAATCCAGGGTTGCTACGTAGAGGTAGGCAATGGCAAACCACCTCTGAATGTCTCTTGCCTTGAAAACCCTATGGGGTCACCATAAGTCAGCTGTGACTTGATGGCACTTTCCACCACCACCAGAGAAGGGACTCCCAGGAACATCATGAGGGGGAAGTGAGAGATCTACAGTGATGAGGAATTTGGCCAAAAATGTGCCTCCTTTTCCATTAGCAGAGATCTATTGTTGGATCCAACTCAATGCTATTACTTGCCAACAAGCTCAAGAGAATAATAGGTAAAAAATTAGGTGCCAAGTAAGTATTTTTGGGGAAGGAACCCCATATTCCAAACCCCACCACAAAGAAGGCCCTTCCTCTGGCCACCAGCTATCTTATAGCTGAGGTCACTTGGAGCATAGTTTCACATGAATACAGATTGGCAGATTCCTATGCATTGTTAAGGGTCCCTTGTCAGCTCCTCCGTTCCTCAAGATAGAGCTTTGCACTTAAAAAAAAATCATAGATTTCTGTGTAGTTTACTAGTACATTAATCTCTTAGCAAAAGGCATAGCCTTATAATGATCCTCAGTTCCTTGAGGACATCCATACGTAAGTGCCGTCAAGTCACAACCAATTTGTTGCAACCCCAGCAAGGGGATTTCAAGGCAAGTGAGAAGCAGAGGTGGTTTGCCATTGCCTTATTCTGCAGATGCTTCCTTGGTGGCCTCCCATCCTAGTATTCACTCCACTTAGCTTCTGAGATCTGATGAGATCAGGATATACTATGCCACCTTTGATCCCCTTGAGTGTGTAGTTCAATAATAACACTACAGCAGAATATTTGCATTGATTTTCTTTGTATTCAGTGTCACATTTATATATATAAACCCACCCCTCTTTATACAAAACCTTCATCCATACCTAACTTACAAAAATATGAATGCACCAACCATTAAGAGATAATTATAAAACATGAGAGCTGTACTGACCCAATTGCAATTTCAGTATCAAAGAAGCATATTTTATAATTCTAAAACTGTTGCATTTATAGGCTTCCAAGAAACTATCTCATATTACAATCACATTTAACACAGTTGTCGAACTTCTTTGGGCAATTTAATTTACCTTCTTATACAAATTTCATTATTTAAAACATTTATAAGCCTGCCTTTCTGCCAGACTACTAGGACCCAATAACAATAAAAAACAGTGCCAAAAACATAATTCTAAACCCAACAAAATTAGAACCACTATCAAGAAAAAAGACTTTTAAAAACAGAAGACCTCAAAGATTACTTTTAGCAGTATTTTCTTAAGTTTATGTATATATGTTGTTATCACATTTCTATTATGTTTGACCATTACGACAATATATCACTTTTGCTAAGTAAATATTATTTCTGGCTGTTAAGAAACAGATTATAGCATATAATATATGTTGGCTATGGGCCATGCTCTTTCCTTTGACACTTCTTCTACTTGGATTTGATGTCCCCACTGACGTATTTTTGTACCTGTTGATACAGTCCCCTGTTAGCACTACTATACCAGTATTGACCTCTGTTACTTCTTGTGAAACATTTCTAAGTGTTTGCTTAAGGAGGACATCCCCATGTTCCAACCTGTACAACAACAAAAATAGAACTGAGCCATGGGAGGGGCTGTGGCTGTGCACACAGAAAGTCCCAGTTTAAGTCCTTAGCGTCTCCAGTTTAAAAAGGATCTGACCATAGGTCACGTGAAAGACCTCTGGCTAAGACCCCAGAGCAGATGTTACTGACCTTGATTGGCCAGCAGTCTAATTCACTACAAGGTAGCTTCACGTGTTCAGGTGTTCCTGATGATGTCACAAGCCATTTCAGCTCTTATTCATTGAGGCTCTTAGGTAAATGACGCTTCTCCAGATACAGGGGTCCCTGGGCATTTAACATTTATAGCTTAAGATATTGAACTGCACCCAGAGACGCACTGAAAGCCAGATCATGGCCACTGTATTCTAAACCAGTTGCAAGTTCCCAAGTACTTGCAAAGATAACACAAACTATATCATATTGCAGTAAATTAACCTAGATATTCCCAAAGCAAAGTGTGAGGTGGTGGATCCCCAGGACCTGTGCATCAGTCTTGTACTTCAAACAGCTAACCAGGAATTTTAATGGCCAGGGTGGAAGTGGACTGACACACCCTCATGCCAGAAGGAGTAACTCTACTTCCTCTCTCACTGACTGGATAATAGCAGCTGATCACTAAGGAAGTGAGGATACCACTGAAGAAGGTGGAAGGTGATTCCAGGAAAGCTTCCAAATGGGAAATGCTGGAGTCTTGGATGCACTGGAAGAGCCAGGCTTGTTCCTATCAAGCCAGTCTTGGAAAGTGAGCTAGTCTTGGAATGTTGGTGGCTCCTGCCCTTGCTATCAGGAAAGAAGGTGTGTCACTGTTGTAGGAGAGGATGTGGTTGAATGGTTTTAGACTCTGCAAGAATAATCAACAATGAAGGAATTGTGACGGGAAGGGGAAAGGAAGTACATAAACTGAAGGAGATACCTGAATTAAAGAGGCCAATGATGAGTCAGCATGGGGTACACACATGTTGAATGTGAGAAGGCAGGATAGGTGGACTTCCCAGTACACCTTGAGTCTTGATTGCAGCCCTAGTGGAGGATAGCTATGGAAAGATCATGCTAGTTTCCTGGTCCTACATACGTTCTCCAGTTGCCAGTCTCATTTTCACTAAAAACAAAATGTTCAGGGAATTTGGGGGCTCTCCCTCAGGCAAAACTCCTGAGGAATTTGCAGTAAAGCTAAAAAATTTCATAACATGAACAAAATTCCTTATAGTGGTGGTGATCAAGCCATCCATATGTTGGGAATTATCATTCTTTTTAAAACAAACAAACAAACCAAAAACTAAAAGAAACTTGAACCAAATTTCTGCATTTCTTCTCTAATGAAACATATGAGAAATACTGATGGAGAAAAGAGAGTTTCAATGAAAGCAAGTTAATCTCTGATGGACTAGAGCCCTTCTCAAGAGAGTTTCATGTGTTCCAAAGAGGTTGAACCTTCCTTTCCTGGCCACACTATTGAAAGAGAAGAACTGGGTAGAGCACATAATTTGTATCCAAAGTATCCCAGATTCTACTTCTCACATAAAAGGGATCAAGTAGTAGATCTGAGATATACTTCAGTTTGAGAGCATGTAGCTATATGGAAATTATACTTATATTATTGAAAATTGTGAATGTGACAATGTTAGCTTCCATTTCAAATCGTATCTGGAGATAAGCTGGGCCAGGATCTCCCAATCCCCTTCAGTTTTGGCACTGCAGCTCCCATTATTATCTTGAGGTTGGTGGCCCTTTTTCAGATGCCTAGCTTTATTTTATGGGTTACACCTGACAGAGACAACCATTGCTTTCAAAGCAAGGAAGGGAGGGAGGGAAGGAAGGAAGGAAGGAAGGAAGGAAGGAAGGAAGGAAGGAAGGAAGGAAGGAAGAGAGGGGGCCTATCATTCTGAAGCTAGTGGCCAATTTTGAGGATCCTTTATTTTCACTACAATTTCCATGATCAGCCTGAAGTCAGTGGCTCATTTTGAGGCACCTAGCTTTATTTTCTTAGGAGTTATGCTTGCCAAAGATGGATGGACAGATGGACGGATCCTTTTTATTATTATAGATATCCCCAGAGATTCAGAAGAGGATTAGCAGAAACACTAAGCTGCTCACGAGCAAGAAGACAACAGAGGAAGGAAAGTGGCCAATGGCTCTCCAGCTTACTCTTCCTGTCTCTGGGGAAATCTTCAGAGTTTTTCACACTCAGAGGTTGGCCTACTCGTGAATACTTTTCACGTGATTAGATGATGGATTACTAGGCTTTTCAGTTACAACCAAAATAGGCATTAGTACACTACATAGATCAAGTATAAGGCAGTCTCTTACATACATCATAGAGAGTATGGAATCCATATATTTATGCAAAACGTTTTTTTTTTACAAGCGGGTTCTTGTAAGGCTTCTATGGGGACAGAATTTCCATCTGTCCCCACTGCCTCCAGTCTGTTCAGCTCCCTCCTCATCACTTCTTTCCCGTTTCTTATCTCCTTAATGCTGCTTTCTGTCCCTTCTTTACGCCATGGTATCAAGGTTGCTAGGTAACACCAAAATGCCGTCTTATGATCTAATAAAGTTTCCCAAGATATCAAGATATCAAGCAACATTTCTGGCAGATCTTAAAGCCACTAGATTTTTGAAACATATTTTGGGATCCCCCCCCCAAACTTGGCTTTCCCCCTGCCTGTCCGTGGTCCCATTGTGCGGATTTTTGATCCCCACTTTAAGGTGCAGGTTCAGAGTTAGAAATATTTTTTCCCATTTCTGTTTTTGTGCGCCAAACTTCAGTCTTGAACAATTCAAAAATGGCTTTCCTAGAACCTAATGAATTGCTTTGATCCCCCCCCCCCACTTCCAACAACTAATGTTCTGTGCAGGTAGAATGAACACTTATCAAGGTTAACATGAAAGGTTATTGTATGTCATTGCAAGTAATGGATTTTCTAATTCTGAGAAGTAATTCCTTCTTATTACATTACCTTGAAAGCCGAAGAGCTTAGACACAAGTTCTTAATAATACAGTCTCTATGTAGCATTCTTTTGAGAATTTCGGGGGTGGTGGTATAGGGGACAACATAGGAAGGATAAGGTTCTGGGTTGGTGTAAGCTGAATTAATTATTCCTTTTGAGAGCTCTGAGTAGCATATTCAATGCAATGTAAGTGCTTTCCAGACAAGATGTGTGAACTGTACTGAGATCTTTTCATATTCAAAGCAGGTAAGCCTGCCTCATTAACATAACTCTAATTAATTTCCTCTACGGAGATGTAGCAATTGGTACAACTATTTGTTGGGGGGCCACCTACGACTGCTTTGCTAAAGAAGTTTAAATTGCTAAACGATCTGTTTAGTCATTTTCAAGTGACCTTTGAAATGACAATATGAAGTATCCTCCAATGTTCTGTGTTACCAAACCTACCCTCACAAGCAATATGTTTTGTAGGCAAACGGCACTAAAATAAATTCACCTCAAGTTGCCATGGAGTTTTTAATCACATCAATGCTGGTTTCCACCCTCTGTGTGAACCGACTTGTTAGGATGAAGTCACACATTGCTTTTAAGCAGCTTTGCCATCGAATTTTGCCAGAGGCAAAATCCAAGGTGAATTTTGAAGGTCCTGCTTAAGACAAACATAATTTCACAAACAGAAGAAGGAGTCAGGGGCTATTTCAGAACATCTATATTTTATGTTAAAAAACAATGTGTCATTATTATTAATCTTATAGCCACTCCCCCTTCCAAAAGAATCTCGGTAGGGGAAGGGTGGGATAAGTACACAACTGTGCAATCTTAAGAACCCTTTCCTGGGAGTAAGCCCCACTGAATAGACTTCAGTAGTATTCTGAATAGGCTTGTTTAGTATTGCATTGTAAATCCAAAATCCAAAAGTGCACGTTCTTTGGCTGTTTGTATGCCCAGTAGTGGTCAGCCATAGGCTCTTGGAATTATGGATATAACCATCCCCTGCTATTTGTCACCAAATGTACAGCCATGGAAGATCATTACCTGCTATGGGTAATATCTCATTTTTCAGTCTTCTATGATATTCTGGTGTACCCAAAAAGCAAACAGGGACATTCAAATTTTGAGTTGTAGTATCACTACGTGCACAGCAAATGATTGCATTACATTTAGCATCACTTTTCTGAAAAGAACCCCGTGGGAAGTCCAGAGTGTTCTGATCTTTAGGCAGAGGACGGATCATTCTTTTTGTAGTCTTTTTGTAGAGCTTTTCTTTAAACTTTCCATCTGGAAGAGCACCTAGTCTGTGTGTACAAATCCTATTCAGCAGGGATACTATCTAACAGTGTCTTCAATGGGCTTAGGAGGGTATAACTCTGCTCAAGATGGCACCGTAAATGGTGTAACCACATGGATCGGGATAATCATTTGGGTCTTTACCATAGAACTGGGGTGCTTTAATTGTGCTAGGCAGTCAAAATTGTCTTGTGGTCCCCTGACAGACTATATTGGTGGTGGAAAACGCCATCACGTTGCAGCTTTAAGACAACCCTTTAAGGTTTGCAAAAGAAAGAGTCAAAGGGAGATTGTTTGCCATTACCTGCTGGCATCCCTAGAATTTGGATTTTTTGGATGCAGAAGAAGAGAGGAAATCCATCACCTGGCTGCCATTTTAAGAGGCAAATATTTTTCTTGTGACATTTAATTGGACAGGAAATAGAAGATTCTAGTTTATTATTAGACTGATTCCCAAACTAGTTAATATTGAGTACTTGGATTTGAAACAATTTAATATTATTCAAATTAAAGGGATTAAACTGGTTTATACATAAGAATCCTGGGTTAGCCAATTTACAAAATGATCTGTATCCTCTTCCTTGAAGGCATGCCTCTTGATAGTTTGCTGCTGCCTGCACTAAGTTATGTAAATTACTTAATAGCTTGCATTACTGTATGCAGTTTTATATCCAGTTCATATTACTTGATAACAACCTTACCAATTCTCACAGCATTTTTTTTAGATTAGAGTTTGTCAGAATGTTCTTGCTCCCTGATGAATGTGTTTTCGTATATTACTGAAAACGTTGAAATGTGATTACTGCTGGGATAGAATCTGCAAGATCTTGACAGCTGAGGGGTTATTTTCAGCATCTTCGTTCAACAAGGTTAAGGGCTGCATTTACACAACTCATTTTCTCACTATAGAATATTTTTTTGGTAGTTCTATGCAAACTATGTCTTGTGAAGCGCCTATCATACCGCAGATTCTCCAGCTCTTCAGACTAATAAACCAAGGGTCAATAACTGGCCTGGAGTATTCTGTCCCTGAGAGCCAGTTTGATGTAGTGTTTAGGAGCGCGGACTCTAATCTGGGAGAACTGGGTTTGATTCCCCACTCCTCCATATGCAGTTGCTGGGTGACCTTGAGCAAGCCACAGAGCTGTTCTCTCAAGAGCAGTTCTCTCAGAGCTCTCTCAGCCCAACTTACCTCACAGGGTGTCTGTTGGGGGAAGAGGAAGGGAAGGAGATTGTAAGCCACTCAGAGACTCCGAGTGAAGGGCTGGGTATAAATCCAATCTCCTCCTCCCCCTCCTTCACTTAATGGGAAAGCTATTTATCAGGTGATGTTATTTACCTCCATGCCATGAAAAGCTTCAGTTGGCTGCAAACTTTTCAGCCCCTTCAAGAGTAATGCAGTTTTATAACTCTGCCATTTTCTACAAGATTGTTCTAAAATTTGGGCAAATTTTACCCCTTATCAAGTAAAATGCTCCTTGCCACATTTCAGACTGACTGGATAAATGGAGTTGAGTTAATGATGAATACAATTTGCCCAATATTAAAATGGAAGAATTTGTGGAGTGGGTGGGGAATCAACTATAGAGCTAATAATTCTTCACTTGGTTGGCTCATTTTTATTTTGGAGCGAACAAATACAAGAATATACAATCCCCATTTAAAGCAGCTTTGTATGTTCTGGATGATAATTAAAAAAAAAAGAAGAATTCAAAAGAAAGACACATCTTTTAGAGTTTGTTTGTGCCTGCCTCTTTGGAATCTCACCAGGGAAGCTGGTTTCACAGTTTGAGTTCTCTGCTCCATGCAAACAAACAACCCCCTCCCCTTAAATACATAATAGGAGCAAATGAGCACACAACAGCATTATGCAAATCGTAAAGTGAAAGTCACCATTCAAAGAAAGTCCAAAAAAATCAGCTGCATGAACTGCCCTGCCAAGCCGACTGGCCTGTGAAAGAAGGGCTGTATCTCAAGAATAATGCACCTTCACTACATTTATTTATTTACTTATTTCATTTATAAACCACCTCTCTCATTGAGCCAGCAACCCTCTCTTTCCACTGCTTCTCAGAGTAATGGTGGGAGAAAAACAACCAACCAACCAACCAAAACAGCCATGTTTTTTTAATTTAACTCATTTGCACCCCACCTTTCTTCCCAATGGGGACCCAAAGCGGCTTATGTCATTCTCCACTCCTCCCTTTTATCCTCACGGCAACCTTGTGAGGTAGGTTACGCTGAGAATGTGTGACTGGCCCAAGGTCACCCAGTGAGCTTCCATGGCACAAGTGGGGATTTGAACCCAGGTCTCTCAGATACCAGTCTGCCACTCTTAACCACTATATCACACTGGCTCATTGGACTGAAAGTGTGATGTCACTTCTGGGGAAGAAGAAGAAGAAGAGAAGAGATTGGATTTATACCATGCCCTTCACTACCCAAAGGTGTCTCAGAGCGGCTTACAAACTCCTTTCCCTTCCCCTCCACACAACAGACACCCTGTGAGGTAGGTGGGGCTGAGAGAGCTCTTGACAGAAACTGCTCTTTTTAAAGAACAGCTCTTATCAGAACTATGGCTTACCCAAGGCCATCCAGCCAGGTGCAAGTGGAGGAGTGGGGAATCAAACCTGGTTCTCCCAGATTAGAGTCCGCACACTTAACCACTACACCAAACTGGGGACAAACCAGAAGTGACATTAATCCCCTCTACGAATTGCTAGAAACTCTGTGGCCCTCTATTCTACCATGTTGGCTATTCTCCCACATTCTCTCAATGGAGCAGTGGGAGAACATGAGGGGGGCAGCATCACATCATCTGTTGACTCTCCCTAGGAATTCTCTCTCTTATAGATTGAGGGAATTTCTAGAGCATCACTTGACATGGTGATGTCACTTTCCCTGGAAGTGATGTCACTACACTGCATGCTGTTCCCCTCCTTTCTCTGTGCCCATTCCCCCAACTCTCCTGGCAACTCTACATGACAATGCATCCTCTCTCCCCAGTTCTTCAGC
>NW_015167092.1:30952-31903 GCF_001447785.1 Gekko japonicus | reverse complement strand
CTCATTTCCAGGGTCATTTTGGACTCTTATTCCATGCTTGTGAAGTCTTGTGTCGTTAAAGCCTTGGCTGAAATTCCGGAGCATGGCCAGTCAGTCTAGAGGCAGGCACATCCAGGCTGAATATATCACAGAGCTGCCAAAGGGCAGTGACTAAGACATGCTTTACCTCTACAAAAGGAAGGACAAGTAAAAAGAGGAAGGTAGGAAAAGGAGCAGACTGAGTGGCTAGAACCCAGGGATACGGAGAAATCCTACATGAACACAATCACCAGGTGAACATATCTGAATTTCCTCGCTTACACATAAGGAGAGCTCAGTTTTTTTTTTTAATGTGCTTTGTCAAAGTTATCTCTAACACTACACTGGACAACTTTGTACCTGAACAGTCCTTGAATGAAACCTTCTGGTTTACTGGAGAAAAGGCATGTATCCTATAGATTCATGGTTATTCAAGTGACCTACTTGTCAAGCATATAGTCACTCAAAAGTTTTTTCCTCCTTTCTACCTGCATAGTTTGATGCATTTTAAAAATAACCCTACAGGGGACATGTTGCCTACTTTTTGCACCTGCACATCAGAGGTGTTTATCCTAAAGTGATAGCAAGAACTGCTTGCAAGATTAGCTAGATCTATGGGCAGACACCTAAGGCATAAAGACACAGGTAAGTAGTGACTCTCAACTAAAAAATCTCTGAGTAAATATAGATTTGAATTCACAGTCTTTGGTGGAGACCTGGGTGTCCGCCAAACAGCTTCAAGGTTGGGGGGAAGACATGATTTGAAGCTAAAAAACAGCAAGAAGGAGGGGTCTCATCTCATACATTCCTTTGTCTCTACAGTATCCTTCCCTGTAGCCAGAATGTTTGCTGTACCACATGGAAAATCATGAGGGGTGGAGTTGACACAGAGGGAAAGTATTCTGTAAGGGAAGAACTAAGGTAAACAGACCT
>NW_015167092.1:0-30921 GCF_001447785.1 Gekko japonicus | reverse complement strand
TAGTTCCTAGACCTGAGTCTCTGCCAAACATCCAGTTCAGAGGCAAGCAACCCTCCAGCATGTTTGCTGAACAGCAGTATACAAGGACATTTTGCTTAGTGCAAATGGCTATTCTCCGCCAAAACAACAAGGCAAGCCCTTAAGGCACTCACATGAAAAAAGGCAGCATATGCCCATCTTTATCTCCTGTATCTATCTGCTGCCAGCCAAGTCCGAGACAAGCCCTAGAATGCTCCTGGGACTCAGCTTCCTCCCAGTGTGTCTGGCTAAGTACAACCTTCATGTTTGCCCCTGCTCTGTTTGCTATCACATTACAATCTTCACAGGTAGACATGCCATTTTTACCAGACCCGAAAAGACTCCCACCTTGGGTTGTCAGTCCTAGCTAGGACCCCAGCAAGAGAAGTTGGGAGGTGGGGACAAGCTATTTGGTGACACAGCAAAATACTACATCACTTTTGGCTCAAAGCTGGAAGGTACAGCAGGAAACCTGGCCCCCTACACCTACCCCAGACTAGTTCCTAAACAGAAAGGATCAGATGTTATTTAAAGCAGTGAAACCTCTTTCTTTCTTTCATGAGCCTTAACAAAGGCAAATCCCCCTTTCATTTTTTAAAATCATTTGTATATCAGCAAACGTGCTTGAGAGAAATCGGCCTCCCCCATGAAAGCTTTTTATACTAACTAGAATAAATGCTCTGAAGTCCAACAGCTGTCATGCAGATTTCTAGACACCCCTCTAGCTATAGATAATATTAATCCTTGCACATTACATCATGCCTTGTGTGTTTTCTAGACGATGTTTTCCTCAATTGTGCTCTATTAATACAGCAATAAAATTGCCTTCATTTGGAAAGAAATGGTAATTCATGCAATAATCATGCTGAGGGAAAGTTAGCTTTTATGCAGTGTGTGAGAGAGTGTATGGCTAGCCTCTACGGTGGTATTGTATGATGCTGGGATTGAGCTGCTCAGTTAATCATTTCCCATATGGTGTTTGCTCGTTTTGCGTTTAGATTTTGTATTTAAGTGGTCTAATAAGGCTCAAGGGCATCTTCGATGATAGACAACAGCCTAAGAAGGGAAGATGGATTATATGTGTCGTTTACATCTGAACCAATGCAGAGACTCTCTGGGTAAACACAGATAACTGATTTCTACGTAGTAGCCTTCAGCAATGGGTATAAACCACACAGGAAGCCAAATGACCACTTCATCTGCCAGTGTGGCTGGGATAATTTTAATCCCTCTTTTGTGGGGGTGGTATAAGGCAGGTTCAACATTGCAATCCCAAACAGAGTTCCACCTTTTGACGTCAACTGAAGTCAATGGGATGAGAAGGACACAGCTCTTCTTAGGATGGGACCGCCAGCTTTCTGCCTGATGTGTCCCAGGTTTGCAAAAAGATCTGAAATAAAAAATTATAGGGTGTGTGAGGTAAAAAAACCCAAATGACAAAAGGAGCAATTGAAACTTTTTAAAAATGGGTGTCTTCAGTGGCCATAGTAAGGCAATCACAACAGGTCTACCAGAACTTCAGGCCTGGTTTCTGTCAGTAAAAGGTGCAGGGGTCTGTGTTCCAGGGTTGTTTTGGCCTTTGAGGGAGAACTCACTGGAGCCAGGCCTGGCAGCCACTGGGTGACTTGCTACCATAAAACTTGCATGACTCACCCAGGTCTAGCTGCTTGCTACTGTTCAACAGCAACTACCCCACAAAATCCAGTGTGGTCTAGTGGTTAGAGTTTCAGACCAAGACCTCGAATCCCCATTCTGCCATGGAAACTCGTGTTGGAATATGCACAGATAAAGAAAATGAAAAGAACATCCTTCAAGGGGTGGCAGAGGGGACAACTAGACTTCTCTTTCTCACAAAGTTTGTTCCCTTCTTAATAAACCTACTTTATCCTTTAAACAGCTTGTGCTCCACTTTTACTGCATGTCTACACTCTGTCAACAACTCACTGGGTAACCTTGGACCACTTACACACGCTCAGCCTAATTTACCTCACAGGCGAGGATGGACTAGCCATTAAGAGCACTGGTACACCTCCCAGTGAGCTGATGTCCTTGCCCCAACCTGGGCCATGCCACTCCTGTGACAGAAGCTGCCTTATACTGAATTGGGCCTTTGGTCCATCAAGGTCAGTATTGTCTACTCAGACTGGGAGCGGCTCTCCAGGGTCTTTGGCTGGAGATGTCAGAGACCTTCTGCATGCCAAGCAGAGGCTCTACCAATGAGCCACAACCCCTTCCCAGGGTTCATAGAATCATAGAGTTGGAAGGGGCCATACAGACCATCTAGTGCCGGTAGGGATTGTCCCCACCCCTAATAATTGTGGCTATAGGTTAGGGATAAATGAGTAACTGTAGCCGCTCAGAGACCCCTTAGTGGGTTAGAGCGGGGTAGTAAGCTGAAATAAATAAATAAATAAATAATAGTCCAACCCCCTGCCCAATGCAGGACAAGTCTAAAGCATCTCTGACAAATATTTGTCCAGCCTCTTCTTAAAAGCTGTCAGTGAAGGGGAGCTAACCACCTCCCTAGGCAGCTGATTCCACCTTTGAACCACTTGGACAGTGAAAACGTTTTTCCTAATATCCAGCCAATACCTTTCACTGGACGTTTTCAAATGGAGACTGGATGACCATCTTTTGGGTATCTTGTAGGGGTATCTTTCAGCTATGCTCTTGCAGAGTGCAGAGGGTTGGACTAGAGGACCTGCAAGGTCCCTTCCAACTCTAACATTCTATGATTCTATAATTCTGCCTGTAATTTAAACCCCTTGCTTCGTATCCTATCCTTGAGATTCCCAACAAGCATCTTCTTCTTCCACTCCCTACTCCTCTCTCCGGGTGTTGCCTCTACCAGGCAAACACTATTCTAACAAGGATGGGCTCAGCCTAAGCATTTGCAATCAGGTTCCTCTCTCTTAATGGGTCTTCAGGACTGCAGCACCATTTCTGGGCCTCTCACGCGCTCTCCTTTTCCTAGGGTTGCCAACTCCAGGTTGGGAATTTCATGGAGATTTGGGGGTGGAGCCTTGGGAGGCCAGGGTTTGAGGAGGGGAAAGACCTCAGTGGACTGTAATGCCATAGAACCCTCCTCCCAAAGCAGCCATTTTCTCCAAAGGAACTTATTGCTGCAGTCTGGAGAATAGCTGCAGTTCTGGGAGATCTCCAGGTTCCATCTGGAGGTTGGATCCCTACATTCAGTCAATGATCTAAGAAAGACAACTCTCTGCCTAGAGTCATGCAAGCAGATAAGGCTGAATACATTGGCTATATCAGTGATTTGAGGAGCATTAAGTGCTCATTCATGTCACTGTCATTTATGTGGCTTGCATCCTATGACTGTTAAGTGGATCTGTAACTGGTCGACAGATCGTACCCAAAGAGTGCTTGTGAATGGTTCCTCATCCTCTTGGAGAGGAGTGACAAGTGGAGTGCCTCAAGGATCTGTCCTGGGACCTGTTTTGTTCAAAATCTTTATAAATGATCTGGATGAAGGAATAGAGGGAATGATTATTAAATTTGCAGATGACACTAAATTGGGAGGAGTAGCAAATACGGTAGAAGACAGAGTCAGGATACAGGGTGATCTTGACAGGCTGAAAAACTGGGCTAAAACAAATAAAATGGATTTCAGTGGGGATTAATATAAAGTTCTGCATTTAGGTAGAAAAAAAATCAAATGCATAATTATAGGATGGGCAACAAAGATGGTGAGGGGTCTGGAGACCAAGTCCTATGAGGAAAGGTTGAAGGAGCTTGGTATGTATAGCTTGGAGATGACTGAGAAGTGATATGATAACCATCTTCAAGTACTTGAAGATCTGTCATATAGAGGATGGTACGGAGTTGTTTTCTGTTGCCCCAGAAGGTTGGACCAGAACCAACAGGTTGAAATTAAATCAGAAGAGTTTTCTGCTAAACATTAGGAAGAACTTCCTGACAGTTACAGTGGTTCCTCAGTGGAACAGGCTTCCTCGGGAGGTGGTGGGCTCTCCTTCTTTGGAGGTTTTCAAACAGAGGCTAAATGACCATCTGACAGCAATGCTGGTTCTGTGAACTTAGGCAGATCATGAGAGGGAGGGCAGGAAGGGTTGCATCAATGTGTGGGGCTTGTGACCCTTTCTTACACACCCAGGGAAATACTGATTGCCACTTTGGGATCAGGAAGCAATTTTTCTCCAGGCCAGTTTGGAGATCCTGAACGTTTTTTTGTCATCTTCTGGGTGTGGAACAGTGGTCACTGGGGGTGTGGGGGGTATTTGTGAGTTTCCTGCATTGAGTAGGGGGTTGGACTAGATGACCCTGGAGGTCCCTCCCAACTCTATGATTCAATTATTATTTTTATAAAAAGGTCACCAATTGGTCAAACTGTTCCAGAAATATGTGCTATATTTATTTATATTTTATTTTATTTTTCGCATTTGTATCCCGCCCTCCCCTATGGGCTCAGGGCGGCTAACAAGGGCAAGGTAATAACCATGCCATAATTAAAACATGTTATACATAATAATGTTAAAACATATAATATATGGTAAAACATCCAACATTTAAAACAATGGTGCTCAATCAATTTCTGATATCATAAGTCCAAAGATGGAATCAACACAGTTCCAGATAGTACTTCCCATGGTGTTTGTGCTAAATGGAGATGGCTTGCAGGATCTTCTTTACAATTTCCAGGTTCTTCCTCAGGGCCTCGTCAACCATGACGGTGATGGTATAGTGGGGTGGCGGCTCCTACTCAAAGGCCTGGCGGAAGAGCTCCGTCTTGCAGACCCTGCGGAACTGCATAAGGTCCCGCAGGGCCCGGATCTCCCCCGGGAGCTCATTCCACCAGGTAGGAGCCACCACTGAAAAAGCCCTTGCCCTGGTCGCAGCTAGCTTGGTGTCCTTGGGGCCTGGGATGACCAACAGATTTTGGGCCCCTGACCGTAGTGCTCTTGGGGGAACATATGGGGAAAGGCGGTCCCTCAGGTAGGCTGGACCCTGACCATATGGGGGCAGCAGTTGATCCATGCACCTGGTGTGTGGAGCCAACCCTACTTTTTCCAGTCCTGGTAAGTATTTACTGAATGGGGATTAACATGGTTCAGAGAGAGATTAGACTGACAGGATTCAAAAGGAAAAAATAAATTAAAAGCACAGACTGCATAGATAAGCACAACAGAGTGAGCAATCAGTGTGCACTTTATACATGCATTGAGTAAGTCTCATGTTACAGTCAATGCTCATATAGGTTAATGTGTGAGTCAAGCCTCACTTTCATCCTAGTACTAGTCCCAACGTGTGTTGGCTCTGTCTTACAAACAGATGTACACATGTATGTGTAGGATGTACATTCATTCACTGTGGCATGTGGACATGGCTTCTGTCATGAGGCTTACTGGGTGACCTTGGGCCAGCTACTCTCTCTCAGCCTAATCATTGGGTTGTTGTCGAAGATATAATAAGAGGCAGGAGAACCATGCACTGCCCTAGGTGCCCAAGGAAGGTTTGACTCTGCCTAGGACCACATTGTCAGTACTTAAGGACAGGAATGAGACCTGGAATCCAATCCATGACCCTTTTGGAATTTCAGGAGGCTTGGGTAATAAAGTTGGTGAAACCATCTGGATTTGTCTTCTTTGTTTTGCAGACTCTGTGAGCATCCTAAATCTCCGTCAAATATGTCATTGTGACCTCGTCATTTGTGGTGGCTTATTGGCTTATTGCCTGCTTTTATTTCCCTCTTAATTTATTTAATCAACTTCACTTCCTCCAATCTATCAATGGACTCATAATTAGATTAGAATCTAAATGAGATATGACCTGTAGGGGGAATGAAGTCATTTGTGAAATATTGGTTTACATCGTTTAACTGCTACCAAGACAGCCAGGCAAAGGACAGAGGTGTCCTTAAGTGCCTGGACCTGTCCTCCAAAGAGAGAAAGTTTATAGGACATTGTTGTTAGCCACACTGCTTTATGTACAGCAGATGGCAACTAAATTTAATGTGAGTTCTTGCCAAAGTTTACGTAGGTCCTGTCAGCCCCAGAGTTCCCAGTGATGGAGATGAGACTGGTATTTTTCCAAAACAATTTGTCTTTTACTGAATAATATCAAAATCACATACACACAAAACAGAATCACTCACACTTGCAATCAAGTTCCTTTAGAGTTACAGAAATAGCAAAAACAGTTTCTCATTTACTTAGGAGGTAGGTTGGTGTACGTTCATACTTATCTGTCCTGAAGTCTTGTCTGATGCAATGGAAAATAGGGGAAGAAGATAGTACCTAGGGGTATTTACTAAATCACACTCTGCCAGAGCCAGCTAGCAGGGCATGGACCTCTTTGGCTGCAGTCCAAGAGATCAGAAATAAACAATAGGGTTGTTTGATAGGACACTGGGCTTTAGGGGATAAAAGCATGAAGAGGATGAGGGGGGGAGGTGGCTAGCAAAGACCTTAACGTTTGGTCCTCACGTTTTATAGTCAAATCTTGGGGTGGGTGGCAACCTAGCCAAGCTGAAAACCCACCTATCTGTAGTCCGTCCCATACCTACATCTCATTGGTGCGTGCAATGAGGGGGCTGACCTAAGGGTTTTGGCCAATATTTGAAACTCTAGACTCTAACTCATGGAAAGCCATCTGATCAGGTGTGAAGTCTTGGCTTCCTGGACCTTCCTTGATATGCAGATAGATCTTGGTTTCCCCAAGCAAACAAGGCACCTTCCAACAGGAAATGGCAATTCAGATGCGGATCAGATCCAAGTACTGTGTGACATCGAGTCTCTCAGCAATGGGGGATTTCTTCTCCTTAGTTGTCGTTTCTGCTAACAATGGCTAAAATGTGCTTCTCTTTCCCATAAGGCTCTTGAGCTGAATGTGTGCAAACCTCATTAAGATAAAATGTAGGCAAGTGTCCTCTAGGTGAAATCTCTCACAGTAGGTAATGCAAGCAGCTTTCTCTATGCCTGTGGAGCTTTCTCTATGCCTATGGGTATACATGTGTGCACACAGTTCATATAGTGTGTGTGTCAGCAGATATACATCCATAAACAGCAAATATTATTCTCTTTCTCAACATTGTCCAAGGATTTATGTTTGGTGGCCTAGTGATCCAAGTCTAAGGCAAGACAGAGGGTGAATTGTTACTTTTGTCCCACAGGACTCGATAACACAGTTGAGCCAGCTGTGCTGCTCAAAGGGGCTACAAACAGTAAAGATGGGCAATGAAGAAGAAAAAGAGTTGGTTTTTATACCCTACTTTTCTCCACCTTAAGGAAAGCAGCTTACAATCGCCTTCCCTTCCTCTCCCCACAACAGATACCCTGTGAGGTAGGCGGGGCTGAGAGAGTTCTGAGAGAACTGTGACTGGCCCCATGTCACCCAGCAGGCTTTTTGTGGAGGAGTGGGGAATCAAACCCAGTCCTCCAGATTGGAGTCCGCTGCTCTTAACCACTACACCAGGCTGGCTCTCAGTGCCCATCCAGTATTCTGGCATTTCTCCTTTGCCTCCTTTGTCAGAGATCCAAGGCACAGGACAGTTCCTAATGACTGTGATACAGTGGTTGGGGTAGGATCTGGGAGACCCATGTCCAAAACCCCATTCTGCTGTAAAGCTTACTGAATGAGTCTGGGCCAGTCATTTTCTCTCAGGCTAACCTGCCTCACACAGGAGTATGAAAAACGGAGAAAAATGGTATGCTGCCCTGGACGCCTTGGAACATAAAAATATATTAAATTAATAATAAAAAATGAAACTGTATAATGCTGCTTGACTTGGTGGTTGGCTGAAATTCAGGCACAGTGTACCAAAATAGCCTTTGAACAAGTGTGCTGAATGATATGAATTACTTAGAGGCCAGTCAGTCTTCAGAAAAAAGAAAGAACGGTTGGTTATGCGACTCCTTCATTTTCAGACTCCATCAGGGGCCAGTCATTCTGCAGAAAGGGAAGGGGAAGAGCCAAGGAGATCGCTGCCTTTTTCCTCAGGGAAATAACAAATACATACTGTTAGTACTATTACCTTGTTAGATCTTAGTCTTTATGCTTTTATTTTTGTACGCTGCCTCACGAATTCTTGAATGGAAAGCACAGGACAGCAGTGTCTTAGATAAATGTTTGTTATGTTCTACCTCTCTTCCAGCCAGTCAAGATGGTTTCCTCAAGACTTGGCCAGAAACCAGTCAGAATAGGGTTGATAGTTCAGAAACACTCCTGTTGCATCTGCAGATCAAAGTTTCTGTCCTCTGGGTTCAGCTTACTCCCTTAGTAGTCTACCTTGATTGAGATGTTCGGCATCCATTCACTGTCTAGGATAGTTTCAGAGGGTAGCTGTGTTGGTCTGCAGTAGAAGAGATAGATCTGAGTCCAGCAGCACCTTAGTGAACAAAATTTTTTGGGGGATATAAGTTTTGGAGAGTCACTCCCTTCATTGGGGGCAAATCTTAGGAATCCAGTCTGTTTGATCAAACTGGAGAGCCAGTTTGGTGTAGTGGTTAAGTGCGTGAACTCTAATCTGGGAGAACCGGGTTTTATTCCCCACTCCTCCACTTGCACCTGGCTGGATTATCTTGGGCAAGCGTAGTTCTGATAAGAGCTGTTCTTGAAAAAGAGCCGTTTCTGTCAGAGCTCTCTCAGCCCCACCTACCTCACAGGGTGTCTGTTGTGGGGAGGGGAAGGGAAAGGAGTTTGTAAGCCGCTCTGAGACACCTTTGGGTAGTGAAGGGCGGGGTATAAATCCAATCTCTTCTCTTCTTCTTCTTCTTAAATTCAGGCAGGCATTTCTCTCCCTTCTACTGCTGCTTTGAAACACAAGGTTTGTTTTTAAATATGTGGCAGATTAACCATAAAACATCCATTTTATGAAAAGGAAAATGCAACCTGACTAGTAATTAAAGCCATCATTTATATAAGCTTTGGGGGCTGGTTTTGTCCAGGAGAGCTTTTAGCTTTCCCCAACCACATTAGAGCACCCCCATCCCCTCCCAATTCTCAGTCTCCTTGAGTACTCTTACGTGTCCCCTGAAGACGTTGTGGCTTCCCTCCTTCAATCGCAATCAGATGCCTCCTCTTCTACCTGGTGGAAAATTCTAGCCTCTTGGATACAAAAGATTCTAATTAATTAACTGTTTGTGTATGCATGCAGGAGGCCTCCTAAGGGGCCCCCAAGATATCTTTCACATGAGAAATGTCCTTGGAGAAGACTGGGCCTGGCTAGATAGTGACTATATATCTTTCAGAGTCACTGTAGTAATGCTGACATAGGTGTGCATAGAATTTTGGGGGTTTTATGTATATCTTGTCCTTTCCTGCCTTTGCAAATCAGTCCTAACAAAAAGCTTGAACCCACAGCATCTCATATCTCTAAATAAAGCATTCACTGCCAAAGTGTGTGTGGAGAGTGATTTGACTGGGAACCTGACAGAGCCCTACTGCCTTGGCAATGCCACTTGCCATTCTCTTTGTGAGACAGGGTCAAAGGTGATCACTGAATGTGGGAACCAAGGTAATGGCTGAGAAAGAATGACTAGCCCAGGTGAGCATCATGACGGAAGAAAATTTGAACCCAGACCTCCCATGTCTTAGTAGGGCTGCCAGCTCTGGTTTGGGAAATACTTGGCAATTTTGAGGGTGGAGTTTCGGAAAAGGAGGGACATAAATGGATTATAATTATAACATCAGTGGGTTATAATGCCATGCAGTCTATCTTCCAAGAAAGCCATTTTCTCCAGGGGAACTGATCTCCGTCACCTGGACAAGACGGACTGTCTCCACTCAAAGAAAATATTTATCAAAGTTCAAAGCAACAGGGGGGCTGAATTTTCCAGCCTTGGAAACACTGTTGTCAGTTTCAAACTAGTAATATCAGTTTCAAGAGGGTTCCCCCCATTTGCCAGTGTTTCTTTGTGTTCATTTCTCATTTCTTTGCACTGAGCTTGCAAAACTCCACCCCCTTGCTTGTATTTCTTGTGACTCGGCTTTGAGATCAGTCCTTTTAAGCATGCAATGCCACTGGGTTCTGCTGGGCATTCTGCACATTGTAACTGCTTGTGCTGGGCTTTCAATCCCCCCCCCCCGATTTCTTGTGATTCTGCTCTGAGATCAGTCCTTTTAAGCTTGCAGTGCCACAGTGGCACTGGGTTCTGCTGGGCATTCTGTACACTGATTTCATTGTGCTGGGCTTGAAAAACTTGTTCCCCACCTTCAGTTTGTACTGTAGGGATTCTCTGCTTTGACATTGGTCATCTTTTACTTCTGTTCTGCTTGGCATTCTGTACAGTGAACTGGTTATTCTGGGCTTGCTTGAATTGTGATTCTGTACTTCACATCGATCTTGTTGAGCTGGCATTGCCACAATGGCACTGGGTTCTGCTGGACACTAGTTACATTGCATTGACACTGCTGGGCTTGACCTTACTCCTGTTGGGTTTGCACTGTCACAGCAGCATTGGTTCTGCTTGGTTCTGCTTGGCTTGCAAAAATGCCCCTCACCTGTGGTTTCTACTGCAGAAATTCTTTGAGACTTTGATTCTGTTCAGCTGGGCTTCTATTGTCCTTGCTTTTTTCCCTGTTTTTTTCCCTCCATTGGAAACACATAGGAATGGGGCACCTTCTTCAGGGGGTCATAATTCGAACCCCATAAATCCAATTCTCACCAAACTTGAAATCAACTGGAGAACCCCTGTGAGTTTGGTGTCTCTAGCACATTGGGGCACCATTCTACCATGTCACAAATCTCATGAACTGAACTGGTTCATTTAGCTCTTAAAAGTTTGTGATGGTTTGTGGTTCATGTACCAGGCACATCATGAACTGTCATGAACCACATTTTCCTGGTTTGTGCCCATCCCTAGCTGTTATCATACAAAAAATTGTCTTGCTTAGTGCACAGGCCTAATGTGGAGTCCAGAGCATTATGCTACATATTGGATTATAGACATACTCAATTGGCCACTTGGAAATTGGAAAAAGTACAGAGGAGGGCAACCAAGATGATTTGGGGGTTGGAGCACCTTCCCTATGAGGAAAGGCTGAAGAGTCTGGGACTTTTCAGTTTAGAAAAGAGATGAATAAGGGGGGACATGATAGAGATTTATAAAATTATGCATGGGATGGAAAGAGTTGACAAAGGGAAATTTTTCTTCCTCTCCCAAAACTTGAGGGCATCTGATGAAGCTGATAGGTAGTAGGTTCAGGACAGACAAAAGGAAATACTACTTTACACAGAGAGTGATTAAAATGTGGAATTTACTGACAGAGGATATAGTGATGGCCACAGGAAGAAATAGCTTTTAAAGAGGATTAGATGGATTCATAGAGGATAAATCTATCAATGGCTACTAGCCATGGTGGCTGAGGGGAACCTCCACATTCAGAGGCACTAATCCTCTGAATCCCAGTGGCAGGAGGCAACATCAGGGGAAGGCCTTGGCCTCCATGCCCTGTTGTTGGCCCTTCAGAGGAACTGGTTGGCCGTCGTGTGAGACAGGATGCTGGACTAGATGGACTATTGGTCTGATACATCAGGTCTCTTCTTATGTTCTTATGTTAATATTTCTATCCAACTGTATCTTTCTAAAGATAAACTTTTTTTTGGGGAAAGCTATCTTTCAGGTACATGAGGCATGATGTTGCATTAACCAGTTTTCTTTACCTTTTCAGGTTAGAAATGTTGCCAGAACACTGGGTCTCTTTGTAGCACTTGTCCATAAGAACTTTCCCTATTCCCCCCCCCCCTGCTTTGGTCTGCTACTCTTGTACCGGCAGGAGATAACACTGCTATTATATTTGCAGTACAGTATGTTCTAACTTCTTGACACTTTCTAAAAAAGCCGGGGTTGGGAAGATGCTTTATTTGCACCAGATAATAAAAAAGACCTTCTCATGTGCCATCTCTCTTTCAAACTGCTTCCCTCATTCATTATCAAGCTGTTCTGTTCTGCAATCTACGAAGAAAAGCTGCGTCTTGTTCACTGTCTGAATCTTCAACTCTAAAGAATACCAAAGAGACCATAGAAAAGTGATTGCATAAGACTGAAATTGGGGGTCGTCATGAATGAAGAGCCTTTTTGCCTTCTTTGTTAGGACCTTAACTGAGCACAGTTCTGCCAGGTGCATACATCTCCAGGGAAGGAGAATTGAGAACCCATCTGTACTTGAAGAACCATTGTAGGGACCCTCCCCCACCTGCCATTTCCAGTGCTCACTGATCTGGAGACCAATGTTGCCCATATAGACATTCCACTTTGTGACTAGTCATTGGCAAATGCCTTCCTTCCCGTGGTGGTGGTAGAAATTGCCATCAAGTAGCAGCCAATTTGTAGCAACCCTGTAGGATTTTCAAGGCAAGAAGTGAACAGAGATGTTTTGCCATTGCCTTCCTCGGTGTAGCAACCCTGGACTTCCTTTGCAGTCATCCATCCAAGAACTAATAATAATAAATAATAATCTTTCAATTTATTAATCGCTCAATCCTGCAGAGCTTGCTGGCTCTGAGCGGTTTACAGTTACTCAAATACACACGGGACTAACAATGATTCAAGGGGTAAGGGAGGACAACATATAATCTTTTTTTAAAAAATCACACACGTTCGCAATCGATAGGGAGTTTGTTCAGCTGTAAGGTCAGATGTGTTCCAATGGCATTTTTCCCTCGGCGTGGCTTGATGTCGTCAGCTTTCTCCAGGACTGCTTCTAGTTGCAGTGCAGCACTGCCACCGCCTGGCCGGACAGCCCATTACAGGCTTCCTTAATGCCGAAGAGTTCTTTCTAGGCTTTCGGTCTTACGCACTGGACATTCCGTTTTGCCAGCTAACACCTCCCCCACCGGGGGGGTTAGTGTGCCCACCCTCTCTAAGGAGTGGTACCCATTTTATCTACTTGCTGAAGCTTTCGAACTGCTGGGTGGACGGCGAGCTGGGGACAAGGCTGGTAGCTCACACCAGCACGGGGCTAGAACTGACAGCAGCTCTGTTCAGCTCAGATGTATTAACCAGAGGATAAATCCCCTGTGCCACCACTCCCCTGAACTAACCAGGGCTGACTCTCCTTAACTCTCGAGATCAGAGAAGATAGGGCTATCCTGGGCCATCCAGGTCAAGGCCTCCTTCCCATCCACCCCCTAAAATAAGGACTAGCAAGAGGATGGCCTTTGTCAGCATTCAGGTCTTGGAATACTCAGCCTGCCTGTTTGGGAAAGTGTACAGAATAGAGAATCCTTGTAAGTTCTGAATTTGCTAGAAACTGTCCTTGTACTTTATATTTGAGACCCAGTTTGGTGTAGTGAGAGTGTTAGCCCAGACGTTTTATATTGGGCTATTTTCTGGACTGTGATATATGAATAAAACTTGATATAAAGGGCTAATAAAAGAGACTAATAAAGAGGTCACATTGAGGGCCCCCAGAGGAAACAATGCCAGCCGAAGATGTCGATCTGCTGACCCATATTGCTTCAGAGGTGCTCCCTGTGACTCCAGCTTATCGTGTGTGTGTAAACACAGGTTTACAGCAAACACAGAAAACTCATTAGTTAGTCCAGTTTCTCAGACTACAAATGAGAGGCTTATTTCAGAGTTCCCCTCTGCCAGACTACAATGGACTTGCATTCCACATGGAGAATCCACATGGCGAGTGATGAATCAGCGCTTACTGTTGCCTCGGCACGTACCTTTTTCCCCCTCCCAGGTGCCAACGGTCCAGTTAATCAATAGATTGGAAATTGACCCCTTAGCCAATCCCCAACCTGTAGGGTAGGGCCATCTGGTGTAAGCTGCCTGAGCCCACCCCCCCCCTTGCTCACAAGCAGCTTTAAAACTTAGAACACAGAGAGCAGCCAACTCCCTTCTCCCTTTTACCTACGCCCTCTGCCTGTCTGCTGTTTCCTCTCAAGCCGAAGCTTGCTGTACCCAAAACCCTTACCTCGCTGTACATTCTAGTCTGCAGCTAGAATGATACACGTGTTTTCAGCCGGTCTGACTGCACGTGCCTTCCCCTTTTCTAGTTTTTCTCCCCACCCTAATACCTCCTGCTGGAAGCTTTAGGAGCCGCGCATCGTCTGAGGTAAATATCTCCCACCAACGATAAACCTGCTACGGCGAAAGTGCTTTACCAAATCTATCTGTTTTTACTTAGCTCTTGTGTGTATGTGTATGATATTGCGTGTTTTGCTTAATATTCAGTAAACTAAAGATAATTTTACTCCTGTTTCTGTCTCTTCATTGAAACGTATTGGCGCAGCCCATCCTCCGTAAACACTGACCAGAATCCCTATTAAAACACTTTTCCAATTATCTCTCCTAAAGAGCAATTCGGCTAACAAGAGCCAGTTTGGTGTAGTGGTTAAGAGTGGTGGACTCTAATCTGGAGAACCAGGTTTGATTCCCTACTCCTCCGCATGCAGCCAGCTGGGTGACCTTGGGTCAGTCACAATTCTCTCAGAGCTCTCTCAGCCCCACCTACATCACAAGGTGTCTGTTGTGGGGAGAGGAAGGGAAGGAAATTGTAAGTTGCTCTGAGACTCCAAGTGGAGGGCAGGGTATAAATCCAATTCTTCTTCTCCTCCTCCTCCTCTTTCTTAATTGTCCTTATTTTTCTGTATGCTTAGAATAAAATTTTAGAAACAGAATCTTAGTTGTGAGGGACTTTCTTAGTCTTCTTCCCCTGTGGCTCATCTCAGTTTTTATAACTGAAGAAGGGGAGGCAGCTGTCTTGCGGAAAGCAAGGAACTTGCCTGGTTTGCACCCCATGGCAGATCCCACGCTCCTTTGTAGGTGTTACTGAAAATGCAAGGGCACCAGCAGAAATAGCACCCCCATGGTAGTAGGGTGCAGTGTAGTGTAGTGTTTGGAACATTGGACAAGGTTCTGGGGGACCCAGGTACAAATCCCCACTGCCACCAAAGCCTATGGGGTGACATTGGAACAGTCACACACCTTCTGTCTAACCCACCTCACAGGGTTGTTGTGAGGATAAAACGGAGGAGAGGACAACAGTGTAAGCTGCTACAGGTTCCCATTAGGGAGAAAGGCAGAGAATAAATTTAAAAAATAATTCAAAAGTATAGTTTTACTCTACCTTTCCTCCAAGGAATTCAGGGCGGCCTGCCTCATTCTTTCCGTCCATTTGTCGTATCCCCATGAGGTTGGTTCCGCTCAGAGAAAGCAACTGGCTGAAGCTTGTCCCCTGAGTTTCATGGAGAGCGTAAATTTCAACCTGGGCCACTCAGGTCGTAGTCCAACTGCTACACCATACTGGCATATTCTTAATTCCTTAATTTTAATGCCATCTTAACTGCTAAGATATCTGATATCTGTTAGAGTTTACATGATACTTAGGATATGTATTATTTTTACTGTTGTTTTAAGTGGTTTTAACTGTATTGTATTTTATATTGTTGGTCGCCGGGTAACCGGAAGGTCGCCAGGTAACCGGAAGATGCCAGAGACAACAACAACATTTGGAGCCCGCCGGGAAAAGAGAGAATGCGCTGCCAACAGGGTGCTGATAGGGAGTCCCTCCCCTTGTGAAATGTGGCCCTAGGTAGGTCTAATCACTACTATATAGTAGTCGTAAGTCTGTAAACCGCTCTGAGACCCATTAGGGGTTATGGGCGGTATATAAGTCTCATGTAAATAAATAAATAAAAACCCGCCCTGAGTCCACTTGCGGGGAGGGCGGGATATAAATCCAAATAAATTAAATAAATAAAGGCAATGAATATGCAGTAGCTCTTTTCAGACATAATACAAAACCCTGATTAGCTTGCGAAGGTTTGCAGACAATCCCTTAAATCTTGGGTAGCTTTAACAAATGCTTGTTTCGTTGTAGCTCCATAGGCGGAGAGGGCAGTGCCAGAGGACAAGCCAAGCTTAAGCCCTAGAAATCTGCATCCACACAGTGTGCAAAGCCATTGCTCATTGTGGTTAATAAACCAACATCAAACCATGGTTTGAGATGCTGATTTCATGGAACCTAATCAGCTGTCATTACTGGAGCGGCCCATATTCAGACAATCACACTACCCACAGTCAGTTTAATTCAACCATGGTTTTGCTTGATAATCGGAACTGAGCCATTGTGATATGATCGCACGGTGAATTTCTCCATCTTTGTGGTGAAAGCCAAAGTTATACAGCCAAAGGGCAGAAAGTCGCAGCATGAAACATCACATTGCGTATTAGGTATCGCTAGATGTTTCAGGGCAGAATGCATGAAGTGAAACCGTTGGTCTATCAAGGTCAGCATTGCCTACTCAGATTCGCAGTGGCTCTCCAGGGTCTCAGAAAGAGGCCTTTTGCATCACCTACTACCTGGTCCTTTTATCTGGAGATGCCAGAGATTGCACACAGGACCTTCTGCATGCAGAGCAGATGCTCTACCACTGAACTACAGTCAGTCCCAACCCCGATCTCAGGTATGAAGCTGCTGTTTTTGGTGGCATCCACATATTCTATCATGCTTCTAAGGAACATGAATGAAAACCAACACCCACAAAGTTTAAAAGAACATGTCACATCCAAGCTAGAGAGCCAGAGTAGTATAGTGGTTAGAGTGTCGGACTAGGATCTGTGAGACCCAGGTTCAAATCCTCACTCTGCCATGGAAGCTTGTTGGGTGACCTTGGGTCAGTCTTACACTCTCAGCCTAACCTGCCTTACGGGGTTGTTGTGAGGATAAAATGGAGAAGAGGGGAATGATGTAAGCCACCTTGCATCCCCCATTGCAGAGAAGGGTGGGACAGGAATGAAATAAATAACTAGAAGTCCTCTTTGATAACTGCTATGGCAAACTTCTACTTAATTACGTCTAGTGCGGGAAACGAGCAGTGATATGACTAACAGGCCAAGAGGCGTGAGCAACGGAGACACAGTTGATCCATTAACAAGACAAAGATACCCAGAGGAGAACAAGGGAGGGGTGCTGAGGCTCTGGATGAGCCTCATGTAGGCTCACAGGATGCATAGAAAAGGCCTTGAGATCAAGGCTGGAAGTGCCTCCCTATCTCCCTTTTAACAGCCTGATGAAGAGTTCTGCAGAACTCAAAAGCTTGCCCACTCCATGGCATTATTTTTTGGCTGATCCTAATAAAAGACATTCTCTGGCATGCAGCTTGGGATTTTGTTTTGGATCTGCAACCTCTCTACAAATAAGGATTCTCTCCCCTGAGGCTCTTTGTTCGAGAAGGTTACAGATGCCTGAGCACCAGGATTTTTTAAAGTCAGGTAGCATTTAAATTCCTTAGGGGGCACTGGCTAATCAAATTAATCCAGGGGAGAAGGCCGTGACACCCTGGCCTGGATGGGAAGTCAGGGGGCCTTGCCAGCAAGTCAGGGGGCCTAGCCCCAAGATGCCCCACTGTGGCTACGGGCCTGCTGAGCACTGGCTCAATAGGCCTTTTCCCACCTCCTCCCTTCTGAAAACCTGCAATGAGCCAGGGCATCTCTTCACCCACATCCTCTGGCTGGTTACAATTCAAGGGCCTCATTTTCGGGTTCTTTTGGCAATTTCGGAGGATTTTGAGATTGAATAGATCGAGCGTTTCGTCTTTCCAGGACTTCCAGTTCCCTGGACTGACCGACTGGCTCTCTTTTCTGCTGTCCTGTACTGCCTTATACTGAATAAGGCACTGGTCCATCAAAGTCAGTGTTGTCTATTCAGACTAGCAATAGCTGAGGATCGAACCTGAGACCTTCCTCATGCAAAGCAGATGCTCTACCGCAGAGCCAGAGCTCCTCCCTGCCTCATTGTTGCTGGAGCAACCATGGCAATCCTTACTGGAACCAGAGTCTGCAACTGCCTGAACTAGAACAGAGTAGGGAGGAGGTGAGGTAAGCTAGGCTGAGAGTTAGAGAGTGACTGGCCCACGGCTACTCAGCAAGCTCCCTTGGTAGAGTGAGGGTCTGAACCCAGGATTCTCAAATCTCAACCTCACACTCTAACTACCACCCCACACTGCAATTTTGTCTGCTAAGTTTTGCCTATTATGTGACTGTTGAAGACATAGGAACTCTGTGAGCAAGAGAGATTTGTCTGCTCAATAAGATAAACAGTTCCTATTGATTATCTTGACTCTTTAAAATCTGTTGGAGATGAAAACTCCAGTCAAACTAGTAACACAGACATTCCAACTTTGTCTCTGGGTTCCTTCATTTCTCACTTAGGCAGCCATCTATGACTATCTTAAAGCTTTCAGGCTTCAGCTCTCAGAAATAATGTACTGTAAGATAAAAAATGTGTTTTGTAAAAAACTCATCCTTAAAGAAACAGCAATACTTTGTGAGAGTGAATCACAGATTTTTTTTAAAAAATATATGTTTTGCAGAGCCTTTAGAGCTGGCATAAGGCATCTGGGGGCTTCTTTTGGATGGACATTTAAAATACCTCCCCCCTTAGCAGGTTAGTCAGAAGCTAGTGCTGTATGAAGGGAGGGGCTGTGGCTCAGTGGTACAGCCCCTGCTTTGCATGCACAATATCTGCCACATCCTTTAAAGGATTTCTGGCAGCAGGTGATCCTTGGAGAATCCTACCTGAGATTCCCAAAATCTGCTGGCAATCAGAGTGGACCATTCTGAACTAAATGGCCCAATGGTATAAATTCGTAAACAGTATTGCCCTGACCTGGAGAGCCTAGGCTAGTCTGATCTCTTCAGATCTCAAAAGCTAAGCAGGGGCAGCCCTGGATGGAAGACTGCCAGGGTTGCTACACAGACTGAGTACCAGACTTGAATGTGATTGGATTCGATCTGATGTGTAAACTTGAGGGAGTTTGGGTTGCAAAGTTTGATCAAACTAGATTTTACAGTCAACCCTGTAATAAACAAGGAAAGTGTATAGTTAGAAATATTGTTGTAATGATATGCAGATCTCATTGATACTTGACTCAAATTCCTTTAATGATGACACTCCCAAAAACTAGGAATGGTCAAAGTGGGAACTCATATGCAGACAATTCTGACAATTTTTCATTAGCCTGGATTGAGTATGGACTGTACTATAGATTCAGATCCCAATTTCATGCGGTACCACAAAAAAATCTTTCTCGAGATTTTGCTATGGCAACTTAAACACAAGGTCACAGCTTATGTTGGAACATTAGGGCTGGTTTGCACATCCATGTGTATTACTTGATTCCTCCTGCAATTGATTCTTGTGTTCTTGAGGACTCCTTTGTAAAATATTGTACTAAGGGTAATGCACAATGAAAAATTGTCCTGGGATGGCTTATTCCCAAATGATTTTGCAGTCACCAAGTGATGAACATGGATGTGTGAACTCTCAGCTCAAATGTGTAGACAAGGGATGGGCATGAACCAGGAAAAAGTGGTTCATGGTTTGTGGCTGAACCAAGAACTGAACTACAAACTGAAATGAACCAGGAGGCTCATTCATGAACCGCACTGATTTGTGCGGTTCGTGGCCCTGCAAACCCCACTGAAAGGGACCACAGCACCTTTCAAAAGCCCAAAAACAGCTGAGCTGTCTAGGACTGTCTTGGGCAGTCTCTTTAAAGTTTAAAGGGACTGCAAAACAGTGAGAAAAACAGCTGTGCAGTGGGGAGGCACTCCCTGTCACAGAACTCTCTTGGGCTGTCTTCTGCAGTCCCTTTAAACTTTAAAGGGACTGCACAAGACAGCCTGATAATCAGTGGCCAGCAGAAAGGGAAGGAGATCCCCTGGCAAGGGACTTCCCTCCCACCTTGTTGCTGGCTGCAGTGAGTTGCATCAGCAGAAAGGTGGGGGTGAAGTGCCCCCAGGAAGGCACTTCACCCCTTCCATTTAAACACAAACTTTGGTTTGCGAACCCCAAACAGGGTGGGGTTGTCAGCCGGTTTGTGCCCATCCCTAGTGTAGACTGTCTCCATTGAACAGTATTGCACTTGCAGTCTATCACTTGATGCTACAATTAATGAGGGCTGGACAGGTGGTAGAAGATGCTGCAACTAACTTATGGCAACCCATAGGATTTTCAAGGCAAGAGACTTTCAGAGGCGGTTTGCCTGCCTCTGCATAGCAAACCTGAGCTTCTTTGGTGGCCTCCCATCCGAATACTGACCAGGGCCACCCATTCTTGGCTTCCAAGATCAAATGAGATCAGGCTAGCCTGGACCACCCAGCTCAGGGCCTGACTACATGTCCCACTTTCCTTGTGTTCTCCCTGGGTCTGCCCTCAGGGCTTTCGGTCAGACATCAGCTGTGAGTTCCTACAAGTTCCCAAGCACTAAATCATTGTGCACACATCCCCTCCTACCCTTCCCCCATAGTACACCTGGACTTGATTTGGGAAAGAAGTAAACAAGGAAACTTATGATTTTCTCTTTTTTGGTAAAGGGTCTAAGCTTACCACGTCCCCTACATAATTACGATATCTTGTGCAAGCTTGATTTTGGAAGGTCTTGTTAATTTCTGCAGTCACACAGTGGCAATTCAGAACCCTATTGCTAACCTATTCCATCAACAAAAAGCATTATAGGACCATAGATAGTGGGCTCATTTTTCTTTCTTTCTGCCATCATGAAGGAATTACAGACCAGCTTAAAAGGAACACCTTTCTCTTAGCCCGGCAACGTGGCTACCAAACAGTTAATCGACAGTGACTTATATTCAGAGAGCAGGGCTCTGGTCAAAAGGACATATAAGCGTTGTAATGCCACTATAAATCACATTGCCTCTTAGCAAATGAAGTCATTCTCAGGGCAAACATTTAAACACTTCACAGAATTATCACGGTGAGTTACAGTTAAGTGCGGAGGGAAATGTTGACCACTGATGGGCTCAGAAAAACAAATACTGAACAAAGAAATAGAAAAAAAGATACATACAAAATGGCTTTTATGTACTGATATGCAGAAAAAGTACATTTTCCAGAAAATAAAATCTGGTTGCCAGAGGAATATATTGCTGTATTTTGGGTTGGCATCAGGAGCTGGTGTGGTTGAGCAGCTGCTGGGCCCAGTGCCGCCCCCCCTCCCCATTGTCAGTGCAAGGGGCTCCAGTGTTAACCTCACCAGATTAAGAGATCTGAAGAGATGTGTGCTTAGATGTTCCTCTTTGGATGCCTCTCCCAGCCATGTGTGAGTGTGCTAAGTGGCATCAAGTCATTCCCAGTTTCTGGTGAATTACCGTCTTCCGAAATGTCTTGTCATTAGCTTAAGTCTTGCATATGGAGGATCGTGGCTTCCTTGATGGAGTCAATCTGTTTTCTGTTGGGTCTTCCTCTTTTGCTGCTGCCTTCTCCTAGCATTGTTGTCTTTTCTGGTGAGTCTTCTCCCAGCTAGAAATGGGAAATTGGGGCTGTGAGCTGATGGGGCCAGAGGGAGGGTGAGAGCCACTCTTGGCTTCTTCTTTGGACAACCCGCCCAGCTGGAACTGGGAGATCTCCCCAAGGCCCTGGCGATGCTTTGCAAGGACTTGTGCACCAGTGTCTTCTTTCTGGCTGGGGAGGCTACCAAGGGCAGGTTGGCTGCCTTGTCCTCCTTCAAACCCTATCAGCATCCGTTGGACTTGAATGCAGATGGTATCACTAGTCATGTCCTTCTCTCTGCTCCAAGAAGTAAGGAGGGTAGGTGCATGTATCCATGTATGTGGTTGGTTGCATTTGTTGTGGGAATGGCCAAAGGCAGTAGTGTTGCTCACACTCTGTCCACCAGTCCTGGGTGTCTTACACACCACAACAGCTGGGGGGGGGGAACAGCTATTACTTCTGAGCCCACTTTCTGTTTGCTGAGCTGTTGGGGTATCATGGAATATTCATGAATATTCAGAAGTAAATGGACTGAATGTTGAGGGAACAAAGCATGTCCTTGAAAGAAATAAAATATTGCTTTGGCTAAGAGAAATTGTGTGTGTGTGTGTGGGGGGAAGGCACAAACTAGTGTCAGATTGCTTGTGATAGGAGGGAAAACACTGTCCTGTTTCTGTGATGCTCCCTGCCAATGCTCCTGGTTTCACCTGTCTCTTTGGGAAGCAGTAATACCCTACTAGAAGTATAAAAGGTGGGATTTCATTGCCCTACACTTCAGTGCAGCAAGACATAGATCATTCACTCACTTTAGCCAATAGTCCAAAATATTGCCCCTTCCCCTCAAAATTAGGGCACATGCAAGGGCCTCATTTGCCCTCAGTGAGATCACAATGTAGCCATTCCTGATTGGCTGCATTCCTGATTGGCTACATCACATTGTGCTGTTTACATGATTCCTGATTGTCTGCCCAGTGTGCAGCAAATGGATTAGTGAAAAGTGAAGTTTGGGGTGTGGGGAAAGAGGCCATCTAACCTTTTAGGCCACCTAAAAACTTTTCTTTTTTCCACACTGATAATTTCTGTCTCCAGGGTCCGAAGGATAATAGATGAGTGAGTAATTGATAAAAAAACCCTGAGAACTGGAGACAAAGAGAAGAGCAAGAAATGAGTTTCAGTCCTCTGACGACTCATGCTGGAATACTCTAATTGATGATGTCATGTTCAAATCCACTGTAACTAATTTGATTATTGCCAGTCTTACAAAATCATAAAACTGTAGAACCTAGTCTGGTCAAACGATATTTATAATAACCTTTGAATACTGGGAGGGGAAAAAAAGAAGAACTCATTACCCCATGATACCATTTCCGAAATGATGTATGATTCTCTCTTTTAAATGTCAATGGGACTTACATGGAAAGATCAAAGTCGAAGCATAGCTTTTAATGAACCTTATCTGTTAAATTATAGTTCTCTTTCAGCTCTGAGACCAACAGGGCTTGTTCCTGGGTTAATAAGGAACCATGTAACATATTCCTCTGTAATCCACAAGTCCATCTGCACTGCTTCAATGCATAACATTGCCATTTCCCATATGCAGTGGGAACTCACAAAAAAGTACCATGTTATATCATGGTCTGCTGTTTGGCAGTGCTATAAAATGTTCTTGATACTTTTGTGTGTGATTGTGTGTGTGTGTGAAGAGTCCCTGTCCCAACCCCGGGTAAGGACTTTTGGCACAAGGGGAGTGCGTCACAAAACAAAGTTACAAAGTACCAGAGAGAGTCTAAGACTCACCTTAGTCTTGGTAGGTTGCCACCAGGTCTTTCAATCTATCCCAACAGCCCAGAAGAGAAAGACCAAGCCTCCAGGCTTCTCAGGGAACTTAACAAGAAAAGTCAGCCCTGCAGAGTGGGGCTGCAGTCTGAGTTCTCAAGACAAAACAGTTAACTGGTAGGCGGTCAAGAGCCAAGGCTCCTGGACTCAGGCTCTGAGGTTATTGAAGGCAAAAAAACATGACAAAGTAAAAATATAATTATTTATTTAAGGTGCAAAATATATAAAACAAGACTAGATAGCGAAGGAAATAAAAAAAAATTCAACCTAAGCTTTTCCAGCATAGCTAAACATGCAGAAACAAAGTTCCAGTTACCATTCCAGGTTCAACAGAGGCAGTTAGTTCCAGCAAGACAAGATGTTCACAACTTTAGCCAATCCAGATAGGAATAAAGTGGGATGCCATTCTGGGAGCGGTTGGGACACTGACATGATGCCTTGTCAAGTAGTCACCAAGCTCCACACCATAGTGTGAGGACTAACTAGATTTATAGGGAAAAGGTCTTTGACTGGTCTTATGCCTTAGACCAATGAGATGCCTGAGAGGTGATGTAACTCTCTGAGCTGCTAGGAACGTGATCTCCAAGGATGGACAAGAGAGAGAGAAATGACACCATACTGCAGCTAGGTCCATCCCTGCCGCCACGCAGGTGTCTATAGCGCAATTGCTTGGAATGTGCTAATTGGGAGCTTCAAGGGTGGTTGGTACTACCCTCAGATGAAAACAATTTAGCTCTGGCAAGGTCACCATGCTATTTACTTTTCAGCTGTCTCTAACCGTTTCTGGGAAGATTCCTATAGGCCTCTTTAAAGCCTGAACCAATTTTATTTTACAGCACAGAACAAGGAACCATTTTTCTTTACACAGTCTGTGTATGTATGTGTGCGTGCGCATGTGTGTGAAAGGTTCCCAGTCAGGAAAGGACCTACAAGAATCAACAACTTTTCAGAGTGCAGTATAACTCATTATTATTTTATGACGCCAACCAAAAGGATGCACTTTCTGTTGAAAACAAACTTTGCTTAAAGTTGTGGGAACGAATGATCATGCAAGATTATCAGAACTTTCCTTTGAAGAACAGTTCAAAAGTACTGACTTCAAATCTGTCTGCTGAATTGGGGGGGGGATCTGTTCTTTTATATCCTTTTTGGCAGAATGCAGTGAAAGGGAACCAGAGCCTTCTAAAAGGATAGTGATGAGGGTGTTTGAGAGTGTCTGGTTCAAGCAGGAGAGGTGTATCAAGTTGAGAAGCTTCCAGGGTGACTTTGTACCAGAGACATCCTGTAGCCTTCTTAGCCCTTGGCTTTATTTACCAGAGGGGAGGAGGGAGTTGTAGTGAGGGTCACATCCAAGTCAGAAAGGGTTCAGACTGCAGAATAGTCTCAACTGTTTTTCTAGGAGTAGCATATATTCGAAGTTATCTGGAGATCATGGGAACTACAGTGGGGCAACAATTGGTAAGCTCCTGGGGAGTTCTCCCCTCTTTATTAAAAGCATTTGCACAGGTTTAATGCATTGTCCTGTGAAATAAATGGTCTTGCATTTTTCATACATTTTTTGCTTGTGAGTTGGTAGAACCCTCTTTCTGATTGTGATCATTTCCTTGGGTGTTTGGATTTGGATAACTTTCAGTTTTCCAAAGAACATACTGAAAGAATGCAAGATAAGCCTTCTATTTTTGAGTCAAGGCCATCTTGAGGTAATGATGAATGGGCGGATTTGGAGATGCTCCAGGAGGAAAAAAGGATGCAGATTGAATTGCATGCCTCCACATTACTGCTGTAATGTCAATCAAAATGCATCCCCAGGGCACCGTGTACTAATAAATAGCCAGAAATGCAGAAGCATGATGACGAATTTGTTTAAGAAATGGTTTGCTATTTATATCAATAACTGCTTCATGATTTTCCATAGACATCTCTAAGAAGGACCCTAGTCAAATGGAGACAACTATCAATAACACAGTCGACTAAAGGCAGGAGGTCCAACAAGGGACATTGAGAAAATTCACCCCAAAGGACAATAGGGCGGCAGGAGCAGAACATCTTCAGATTTTAAAAAAGTTGGAATAGAAGATGCTGATGGTGATGATAACAGAGGGTGATATCAGTTTAGGCATTGCAGTGCAGAAAAGAAAAGCAGTAGCACACCTATTTGATATGTAGAAAGTCTGACCTTCAATCCCTGTCATGTCCAGTTAAAGGGACTACAGCAGCAGATGTTGGGAAACATCGTGAGATCCTGGAGACAATAATGAGCCATGGTGATGAGTGATCTGACTTGGCAGAAGGCCAAGGGAAGGGCCAGAACTCAGTGGAAGAGCATTTGCTTGGCATGCAGAAAGTCTCAAGTACAATCACCAGTATCTCAAACTCTGGTAGTTGGTAACGGGAAAGACCCCAAACTTGAGACTCCAGAGAGCGACTACGAGGAAGCGAAGACAATACTGACCTTGATGGACTGGTGGTCTGATTCACTAAAAGGCAGCGTTGTGTGTCGATGTGTCCAAGGCAGATCTGCACGTTCAGACAAGACTTCTCCATGGATTTTTAAAATAAAACTTTGTATTAATCTTGCAAACTCCTGGGCCAGGTTCATTTTATGGGTCTTTCTCATGGAATGGGTACCCTGCCTCCCAGTGATATGCTGACTACATAGAAAAGACCCATATAATTGTCCTCAGCTATTTGGTTGTGATATATACACATCTATGACAGCTGCATGGGAAAGTGCCAAAAAGAACCTGCTCTCACTCAGTTCAGAATCAGTTCTCACACACAGGGGTGTCCGTGTGCATGTGTATTAAGTGAACAAATACACTGTCCTCCATTTTGGTGTTGGGTTGTCTTGTACACATATAGTTTCCACTACACACAAACCAGCTTTCATGACTTGGGTATATAAAAGACCAGTACAAATAAATGCAAAATATCATTTTCCTTCCACACATTAAAGAGTTTATGTACCCATTACTGGGAAACCAAGCAAGCACAAGTACATATTACCGTAAAATGCAGACAATAAAACAATTATTCATAATGAATATCAGTGATGCTGGTAGCTAGGGAACCATGTATTTATTGGACTCAACTTGATTGCATTTGCAACATTAGTCAAGTTGAGTGATTGGTGTATGCTACTGTTTCATTGTATACATAAATATGTTGGCTACAGATTGCTATGTTCCTGCCTTGGAATGAGGAGAGTGGTAAAAGATGGTCTGATAGCAGCTAAATGATCAAATATAAAACATAAATGTTAATAATAATAATAATAATAATAATACTTTCGTCACTGCACGGTGTAAACATCTTCTGGCTTGGCTCAGTCATTTTCCGAACGGCTGCTTGTCGACCAGGCTTCAGGACCCGTATGTCATATTGCCACACTGCCACCGCCTGGCCGGAAACATCCACTGCAGGGATTTTTGTAGCCAAGAAGTTCTTCCGCCTTTTCCCGACCTCGACCAGGACGTCCCGACCATCAGCTAACACCCTCCCAGAAGGGAGATTAGTGTGCCCACCCTCTCCAAGGAGTGGTTCCCATTTTATCTACTCGCCGAAGTTTTCGAATCGCTGGGTGGACGATGAGCTGGGGACAACAGGCTGGCTGCTCACACCAGTGCGGGGCTCGAACTAACACAGTTCGGATATTAAGACAGTGGGATATACCCACTGTGCTACCGCACAGCTTTCAGGACTTTAAATATCAGGACTGCAAAACTGGGACAAATAAGAGTATGCGTTCTCTTTTATGCAGCCCACAACAGCATAATTTTAAATTTATATGGGTTGGAATGGTAATGTTTAAATGACTTTTGTAGTAGGTGCAGCGTGCAAGGATTAAACTCCTTGTACAAATATTAGAAGAAGAAGAAGAAGAAGAAGAAGAAGAAGAAGAAGAAGAAGAAGAAGAAGAAGAGATTCGATTTATACCCCGCCCTTCACTCGGAGTATCAGAGCAGCTTACAAACTCCTTTCCCTTCCCCTCCCCACAACAGACACCCTGTGAGGTGGGTGGGGCTGAGAGAACTCTGACACAAACTGCTCTTTTTCGACAGCTGTGCCAGAGCTTGCGGCTGACCCAAGGTCACATCAGCAGGTGCAGGTGGAGGAGTGGGGAATCAAACCCGGTTCCCCAGATTAGAGTCCGCACACTTAACCACTACACCAAACTGGCTCTCGTCACTAAACCAAACTGATTTAGAGGATTGGGCTATTACACATGAACAGACATTTATTTATTTATTTAACTTTTATACCGCTCTCCCTGAAGAGTGGGCTCAGAGCAGTATACAACATTTTACATAAAAACAATCCATTCGTCTAATTATACTGATAAAATACAAATCTTAAAACAAGAAAGAATGCATTTGTTGTTGTTCAGTCACACTCTTCGCGACCCCATGGACCAGCTCCCGCCAGGCCCTCCTGTCTTCCGCCGTCCTCTGAAGTTTGCTCAACTTCATGTTCGTTGCATCAATGACACTGTCTAACCATCTCATCCTTTGCCGTCCCCGTCTTCTTTGACCTTCAATCTTTCCCAGCATCAGGGTCTTCTCCAGTGAGTGCTCCCTTCTCATTTGGTGGCCAAAGTATTTGAGCTTCAGTTTCATTATCTGGCCTTCCAGGGAACAGTCAGGGTTGATTTCTTTTAGGATTGACTGAATTGATCTTCTTGCAGTCCAAGGGACTCTCAAGAGTCTTCTCCAAAATAATCTATTCATCGGCGCTCGGCCTTCCTTATAGTCCAACTCTCGCAGCCATACATGACTACTGGGAATACCATTGCTTTGACCATGCAGACTTTTGTTGGCAGGGTGATGTCTCTACTTTTTATCATGCTGTTTAGGTTCGCCATCACTTTCCTCCCAAGGAGCATGCATACAGAAGCACAAAACCTCTGTGGCATCACAATGCAGTTTTAACCCCCAATGGCAGCCTCCATCACACCCGCTAGCTCTCTCCCAGCGCAATAGTTCAGGGTGATTAGATCATTAACCTCTCTCACTGAGAGATCTAAAATGTCTAGTAATTCATCTTTAAGCTGTGAGGCATTTGTGAGCTATTTCACGGATAAAGTTTTGATGCACTGCCGTGATCTGCCTGCCAACTTTGATACAGTATGTGAACTACAGGCCCTTTGGCTGCCTCTGGATTCAGTGTTCAACAATTTCAGCCAACTCTCAGAGGCCAATGTTGACAGGATTCAGGGTGCTACAAGGCCAGCCACTTGCCTCTTAGATCCATGTCCTTTGTGACTGGTGCAAATCGGTGGTGAGGGTATACAGGGCCCTCTGATGGACATTATCAATCTGTCCTTGCACTAAGGGGTCTGTCCAGAGGGTTTCATGTGGGATCGCTCAGGGAGCTATCCTCTCCCTGATTAACATCTGTATGTGCCCTCTCACCCAGCTGGTGTGGAGTTTTGGGCTAGGGTGCCATCAGTACACTGATGACACCCAGCTGTATCTGTTGATGGTTGGCTGGCTGGACACTGCCGCAGGAAACCTGAGGCCATGGTGATGTGACTAAAACAGAGTTGGCTGAGACTAACTCAAGCAAAGATGGAGGTTTTCTGCCTGGGAGGGATTCAGGACTTAGGTGCCAATTCCCAGCTTTCAACCATGCGGCAAATGGTTAAGAGCCTGGGTGTGTTTCTGGATGCCTCCTTATTAGTTGGAGATCCAGATCACACACGTTGTCAGACTGGAATTTTTCCAACTATGCCAGATCTGGCAATTGGCTACCTATCTGTCTCATCCTGACCTGGCCACTGTAATCCATGCAATGGTCGCTTTATGCAGGGCTTCCCTTGAGACGATCCAGAAGTTACAACTGGTTCAGAATGCAGCAGCCCTGGTCCTCACGGGGACACTGTTAACTGCACACATTCAACTTGTGCTTTGCCAGCTGCACTGGCTCCAGACTGAGTACCAGGTCAGGTTCAAGGTTTTGGTTCAGACCTTCAGAGCCCTAAACGGTCAGGGACCAATGTACGTGTGGGACTGACTCTCCTGGTATGTCCCCTGGAGAGTGTTATGCTCAGGAGAACAACATCTGCTGGAAGTCCCTGGCCCAAAGAACATCTGGCTGTTCGCAAGCAGAGCCAGGCCTTTCACGGCCCTGGCTCCAATTTGGTGGAACTCTCTGTCAAATGACATCAGGGCCCTGCAGAACTTTTTACAGTCCTATGTTCTTTCACATCCACCCACAATTACTGGATTTGAAAGAACAAAGGACATAGGACCATTTACTACAGGCACAAGCATATCAGTCTTGGAAAGAACACTTACCAGCACTTTCATTCATCATTAGAACAGACTGTTGATAGTGATAATGAATTGTTTATTGTGATTGAGACATGTACTGTTGTAGAGACATATGCACTATAATAAGAAAATATTGAAGTATTGAACTTTCCATAGTTATTATTTCATGGTTCTCATATTTTTTAAAAATTATACCTCGTTCCCGTTGATCTCTCAGGATTATACCACCTGGAGGAAGGTATCCCTATGATAAACTGACAGTTGCCAACTGGGGGCGGGAAAGGAGGCTGTGTGGTTTGGGGAGCTTTACCTTGATAGGAAGCAGCTCAAAGTGTTTCTAATAGTCTACCAGTAACCATGGAACAACCTTCTAAAGCAAGGTTTAGAGTTTATTTACACAGGAGTACAGGAATTGAAAAGATACTCCAGCATAAGAGCAGTGAAATTGTTGTGTTGAGAAGGATGAGTGTATGAAGAGTTTGGAGAGAAAAAAGAAAGTTAAAGAGAGTCAAGCCGCTGGCTGAATGAGAATTCTGCACGAGGGAATGGCTGCGAGGAGAAGTGGGAGAGAAAGGGATTTAAAGAAGGGGAGAAGAGAGTTTTTAAGCTAAAAGAAATGAACAGAGAGAATGAGTTTATCTGACCTCAGTCTGCTGAGCTGGATAGAGTACATTGTCTGTTTTGATGATGCACAGGCTGAGAGTAAAGGCTTTAGGCAGAACTACCAAAGTTCCCAAGGAAAAAAAATAAGAAGGTAAAGCAGTGTGTGTATGTGGGTGGGTGTGCTCCTGCATGGGAAGGAAATGTCCCAGAGAAAGAAAAGTGGAGTTAGCAGTCTCTGAGTGGACAGGATGAGACTGCAAAGTTTTGGCTGGCAGAGCAGCAGTAGTTATAAGAGCAAGCAGAAAAGCATATCAAAGAAATAATCATAAGGTCCAGGAATTCATGGTGAGTCTAGGATGAGAATCTATGGATTTCCTGGCCCTAAGTTACGGGGGGAAGACTTCCCAGAAAGGTAACAAAAAATTATTGTGTCCAGGCAGGGTGGACAAAAAGGTTGGCAGAGTGGAAGCTTCACCCATGCCTGAGGCAGGTTAGAAGACATTCAGGCAACATTAATCAATGCACTCAGGAAGGCTTGCATTTGCTGATGAAATTCCATTGATGCATGGCTTTGCAAGCCCTTGTGGTTATGGTTTGGCCCATCCACAAAGACATGGCTGATGTGGACCTATCCAGACTAAGATCCCGGCACCCAGCAATAAGATCTGCACAAATCCTGCAATCACAACATTTTGATCTAGGGAATGAGTGGTTGTGACCACGGATGCAATCAGTTCCGCCCGGTATCCATAACCTGATAAACACTAATGAGAGCCCCTCAGGATTTGACTTGCCATGTGAAGTATGGAAGATGGCTAATAGAATACAATCAGGCTTTGGCGGTTGTGGAGACCTCTTGTTTAAATGGGGCAAAATACCAGGACCCAAATGCGATTGTGGTGCAGCCTGTTAAACTCTTTTCCATTTGTCACAGGAATGTGTCGGTGCTTTTCAGGGTGATGTGATGGAGCTC
>NW_015167091.1:488222-489428 GCF_001447785.1 Gekko japonicus | reverse complement strand
CAATGGATTTAGAAAGGCATAACTCTGCTCAGGACTGCTCTGTAATTATGACTCCATCTGCAGAAGAGACAGGCAGAACGTGCAACCCAAGAACTGTACCACTACATTCTCTGTGATGTTACAGGAGATCCTTATGCACTTTCTGCAGCTGGCTCATTTGGTTTCCTCATACTGGAGAAATTCTCTTCCTTTACCACATGATGACACAAATGTATAGGTCTGGATCCAAACAGCTTTTTAGCTGGTAAAAAGGAAAGAGCCACCCCCTAAAATACAATGTTGAGATTCATGGGACTTGTGTGTAGAAAAGCTATGTGGGACAGGGGCTTTAGTATGCAGGGAATGGGGTGAAATTGAATGAAAAAGCTGTCTGGATCCAACACTGTGGAAGGAGAACAAACTCTGGAGGGGCACACATTAAAATGAATGAGGCCACATTTTGCTCTGGTGCCAGATGTTGTTCAGGTCTGTTTTAACACTAGAGGGGAACTTGTCTTGAGGGATTCTACAAGGCTCAGTTTTTGTGTACTCCATCCCCCATTTGCCTGTCACCGGCACGGTCCTCATTGTGTAGTTTTGGAATTGGCTGTCATCAATATGCTGACACCCAGCTCTATATTTCTTTATACAGACCACCTGGTGCTGTGGTAATGGTTGTGCACCAGTGCCTGGCTGCTGTGATTAAATTGCTAAAGATGAACAAGTTGAAATTGAATCCTGACAAGACAGAGGTGATGCTGGGTAGGAAGGCTGAGGTTTTGGAGTATATTGCACTTCCCATATTTGATGGGATTCAGCTGAACCTTGCAGACTTGGTTAAGAGTCTAGGGTTTATACTGGACCCAGCATTGTGTTAGGGAAGCAAGGAGTTCAGCTGCAAATAAATTCTTTCTTCTGTCTTCGTTTCACCTGGAAGATGGCTTTCTACTGTGACTTGACCAATCTGGCCACATAGATCCATGCCATGGTGAGCCTGAGGTTAGACTACTGTATTGTAGGCAGTAGATGATGGGAAAGATTTTTGGCTGTGACCTTGGAGAGCCAATGCTGGTATGAGTAAACAATACTGCCTTTGATAGACCAATGGTCTGATTTAGTATAAGGCAGTTTCATGTGTTCATGTATGTTCAATGTCTCTGTTTTAATTTGGTCTGTGAATATAATGCTTGGAATTAGCCACTCTTAAGCACATATGTCTTAGTTCAC
>NW_015167091.1:485328-488206 GCF_001447785.1 Gekko japonicus | reverse complement strand
TTAAAATTATTTTTATATTTATTTATAGTCTGCCTTTCTCACTGAGACTCAAGGCACATTACAACTCAACAGGCTGGGACATCCAATAAACAGTGCAATGGGGTTTTGATTGCCGAAATCTGAAAAAAAGCAGAAATCTGAAACAGAGCTGAAACAAACCTGAAACAAAACAAGCATTTAAAGGTGATATGTTAAACGATGCAGAAATTACATAGTAAGAGTATACTTACAGCAGCATATACTTGTAATCACTGTCCTTTAAGGTTTTAAGCAAGTAAACAGAAATGATCTGAACTAGATGTTACTTAACTAGATGCAGCTTACATATAGATACGGAAAGATAAGTATGTATTATATAACCTGTGCAATAGGTTTAGGTGACACTTGTAGGGTAATGATATGAATTATTTGCAATGCAAGCCCATGCAGAGTAATTCAGTGGTAGGACTGATAAGCTGTTACTCTATACAATCATGTCTGCATTTACATTGTTTTGCACAGGACTCTGTTCCTTAGTCACAGGTACATAGAAATGCTATGTTGCTTATTTTAAAAAGCTTGCCTTAGCCTGTTAATGGAGTGCTGAAATAACCCTGGAGGGTACAGCAGACTCTGAGTTTATTGCATAACTAGATATTCTGGCCTGAGGAAAATGTTGATCTTTATGTAATGAGTTTTAATAAAATGAAAACTGGTGTGATTTTATGTGTGTTTTCATCCCAGTTACTACTTACATCTGTCAGGCTTGATTTCCAAGTTCTATATCACATCATCCAAATACCAGAGAGAAAATAGTTCTTTTTTTAAAAGGTTTTATTTATCAGTTTTCCACAATATATATCAGCTTACATATATTATCCTTATATACATTTGAGTCTATAATTTCTATACATTATCAATCCATTTGTACAGACACGTCCATTTTTCAGAAAAAAAAAATATCGTCTTTCCCTTGAAGCATTAAACTTAATTTATCCATTTCTGCTATTTCTAACCATTTACATGCTATTTCCTCTCTAGTGGGAAGTTTTTCTTGTTTCCAATACTTAGCTAGTAAGATTCTAGCCATCGTTAGAATATATATTAACATATATTTATCATTCTGCTTATAGCACTCTGGAATTATATTTAACAAGGCTATTTCAGGAGACAAAACCATTTTAATGTTCATTATTTCTAATATTATCTTCTGTACCATCTTCCAGTATCTATAAACCTCTCCACATCGCCACCACATATGAAAAAAAGTTCCCATGTTTGTTTTACACTTCCAACAGTTTTTGGATAGCGATGGGTTACACTTATTTATACGGGGACCAATACCAATGATGAAATACTTTATAAATGTTTTCTTTGTAATTAATAGCTCTCATGATTTTAGAGACTTCCATATATTTGCTCATTTATCTATATCAATACAATGTCCTACATCCTTCATCCAAGTTACCATCATTGAGTTAACTGTTTTGTCTTGGGTATATTCTTCTAACAGAAATTTATAAAGTTTCTGTATCATTTTATCACTTGTTGACAGCCATATCTTATCTAATTGTGTTTTAGACTCTTGAAAGCCTATTATCACATCTTTAGCATATCTAGATTGAAGTTGCATAGCTTCCCACCAAGTTAATTCAATGTTATGGAGGGATAGTAAACTCTCCTCTGACTTTAGATGGTTGTTCTTATCTAACAATACTTCATAACTTTCTCTATCACACACGTTGATAAGGGAAGGCTTTATAAAAACTTCTAACGGGGATACCCACTTTGGTGTTTTACTATAATATCTTTCTTTTATTTCATTCCAGATTCGTACTAAGAACATAAGAACATAAGAGACGCCAATGTTGGATCAGGCCAAAGGCCCATCCAGTCCAACACCCTGTGTCACACAGTGGCCAGAAATACCTTACTAAGATCATGTCCTTCTAGATTTAAGATTCTAATATTTTCCAAGCTTAACCATTCCTTTATCCAAATTAAGGCTGTCGCCTGGTAGTACAACTTCCAGTTAGGTAGTCCAAATCCCCCCTTTCTTTTCTATCATGTAGAGTCTTCCTTTTAATCCTTGCCTGTTTGGGATACCAAATAAATTTTTTAGTAATTTTGTCAATTTCTATGAAAAATTGAAGATTTTTTAATATAGGTATATTTTGGGCTAGGAAGAGGAATTTCAGCAGTATATTCATTTTTATGGTAGCTATTCTACCCATTAAAGATAACTGTCTTTCCATCATTGTAGATCTTTTCTAATTTCCTTAAGTAGCTTATAGCAATTATCTTCTATCCTTATATTCCAAAGGTTTTTTTTCCATGCGGATACTTATTTCCACCAACAGGGGTCTCACTCTCCCCCAACAGCTTTTCCTACATAGTTAGTAGACTTCTTGGGTTTGTAGAAAAATCCAAAAACTAAAAAAAACCCTTCAGGGACACTTGAATTCCCCCAAAAACCTTTTGAAATGGCCTCTGCAGGTATCTGCTTCAGGCATCAACAGTGAGAGATTAGAATGTTGGGGGGGGGTGGCTCTGTCAGTAAAAGGGTGGGGGAAGGGCCCTTTCCAGGCCTCTTTTGGCCTTTCAGGGAGGGAGCCTTGGGGCCAGTCCCCACAAGTGCCAGGCTGGGGGATTTCTAGAGATTTTGTCATAGACTCTAAGGAGGGCTGGATTTAGGAAGGGAGAGGCCTCAGCTGGGTATAATGCCACAGAGTCCACCCTCCAAAGCAGCCATTTTCTGCAGGGAGACAGACCTCTGCTGTCTAGAGTCCAGTTGTAATTCTGGGGGGTCTCCAGGTCCCATTTGGAGGTTGGCAACTCTAGGCCTGGCAGTAGTCTAGGGTTGCCAGGTCCCCCCTGATTTGCATGACTCACCTAGCCT
>NW_015167091.1:482876-484481 GCF_001447785.1 Gekko japonicus | reverse complement strand
GAGAGTAAGAAAAGGGGGGCAGAGGGGAGAAATAGTGTGAGAGAGGTAGGTGGTGAGGAGAGGAAGCAAAGGTGTGATGAATGAGATAACCATCCCACAAGTTTCTTCCGGGTCTCCACTTGTAAGTGTACTATTCTTGTTAGATAATATTATTCCTAAATATTTAACTTTCTTCACTATCTCCACTTCTGTTACCTTTTGTTTTTTTGTATCATACTAGGTATGAAATTGAGCAAACTTCAGAGGACGGCGGAAGACAGGAAGGCCTGGCATGATCTGGTCCATGGGTCGCGAAGAGTTGGACTTGACTGTGCGACTGAACAACAACAAAATCATGCTAGGTGAGCAGTTTTTTGTTATTATTTTAGTTTTTTCAAATTAATTTTTAATCTAGCAATGTGTCCATATTCCTGTATAGTTTCTAATAGGTGTGTAATAGATACTATCGGGTTTTCCACTATAAAAACAATATCATCTGCAAAAGCCAACAATTTAAATTCTTCCCCTTTTACCTTAAGACCGTTTTTTCAAATTAATTTTTAATCTAGCAATGTGTCCATATTCCTGTATAGTTTCTAATAGGTGTGTAATAGATACCATCGGGTTTTCCACTATAAAAACAATATCATCTGCAAAAGCCAACAATTTAAATTCTTCCCCTTTTACCTTAAGACCTTGTATTTGATCACTTTCTTTGACAATATCGTTCAATGTTTCAAGTGCAAAAATGAATAATAAAGGTGATAGAGGGCAACCCTGCCGTGTACCTTTCTGAATCTCAATGTTTGAAGACATATCTCCATTTATTATCACGTTAGCATATTGTGTCTCATATATTGCATGAATCATTGTTATAAATTGCGTTCCATACTCCCAAATCTCGAATTTTTGAAGTATAAATTCCCGAGATATACTGTCGAAGGCCTTTTCCACATCCCGAAACATTAATGTCATTTGTTTCTCCGAATGGTATTCATAGTATTCTATAACATTTAGAATTGTCCGCATATTGCTTTTGATTTGTCTTTTCAGCAAAAATCCTGCTTGATCTTGGTGGATTACCTGTGATAATACTTTCTTTAATCTGGTTGCTAAAATGTTTGCATATATCTTATAATCAGCGTTCAAAAGTGAAATGGGTCTATAATGTTTAATATTCTTATCATCTGTATCAGGTTTGTGTATTAGGGTAATTGCAGCTTGGTGCCATGAATTCGGTAATTTTCCTGTTAGCCCTATATTATGAAGGAGTTCTTTAAATGGTAAACGAATCTGATCTTCAAAAGCTTGATATAGTTCTGCGAGCAAGCCATCTGGTCCAGGCGCTTTTTTCTTCTTCTGTTGTTTAATTGCTTCTACTACTTTACACATTGAAATCCTTTCATTCAACATTTTTCTTCATTCAATATTTTTTTTCATTCAATATTTTTCTTCAAGCTTCTTATGGGTTCTTTCTTGAAGATATTTAATTAGTTGGTCTCTCTTTTGGGTTTCTTGTTTGTATAAATTTTTATAAAAATTTTCAACAATTTCTTTTATTTCCTGTAGGCCATATTTTAATTCTCCTTTTTTATTTTTAAAGCATTTATTATATGTTTTTCTCTT
>NW_015167091.1:482204-482849 GCF_001447785.1 Gekko japonicus | reverse complement strand
TTTCCCTTCTAAGCCTATGAGCTAGCCATCTTGTCGGCTTATTTGCATTTCCAAAGTAATACAGTTTTGCGTGTTCTATGTTCCTTGCTATTTCTTGTATTAATACTAAATTCATTTCGTGTTGTAACAACCTTAATTTATCTCTCCCTTCTTTAGATTCTATTTTTTAAAGTTTATCTTCCTCCTTTTTAATTTGTGACCCTAATTTTTCATAAGCTCAGAGAGAAAATAGTTCTTGATAGGATATTTTTAAATGATACTGGGGGGGGGGATGCTTGTAGCTGCCACTGCTCTGTACCTTTTGTCTTATTTTACTGACATTGGTCCTTCCTGCACTTGGATCTCATCCCTGGTTTTATCAGAGTTCAACTTGCGACACAATACCTTGCATTTATCCCTGGTTATAACAGCATCTGTTTATCCCATGACAAGTGTGGGGCAAAACTGGGGTGACCACAATATAATGTGGAAACAAAAAATACCCTGAGATAGTTACAGGGGTGAACTTGAGTATAGTGTAGAATGTAAGTTCAGGGACACGGATGAACCGGGATTTAAGGTCTAGTGTGGAATCACCCATAGTTTCTAGCACCTCCTTTCACAGCCTAATTAGAGTAGATATAGATAATACTGATTGATTCAACA